>NC_135540.1:12732017-13036908 GCF_045843805.1 Urocitellus parryii | reverse complement strand
TTCAGTTACCTCCATCTTTAAGACAGTAGCATTGGGCAGCTCTGGAGGTTGAGCCAAGGGTGTTGTGAGTTCAAAGCCAGGCTCAGCAATTTAGTGAGTACCTAAGCAACTTAGCAAGACCCTGTCACAAAAGAAAACATAACAAGGGATGTGGGTGTAGCTCAGTGGTTAAGCACCCTGGATTGCATCTCTTCTGCCATCAAATAAATAAATTAATTAATAAAATTAAAAAAAAACAGTAGCATTGCTTTCCCTTTAAAACCTTTGAAGTTTTCATCATTCCTTTCTTTAGAGTTAATAGGCTACATGTACCAAATAATAGCTTCTACAATCAGGGTGACTTTTGGCAAGCAATATGGGATGCCATGAAATCATAATTTGCTTTTCACATAGGTACTGTGAATTATTCATTTTAAATTCAAACACAAATAAGGAGACCTATTAATTATCTCAAAATAGGAGGAAAATGTACTTTTATTCACAGTACAATTATGCTTTTTCCATGCAACTGAGAAAAAGGATAAAATAAAAGGAAACAGATATAAAGTTTTAAAAAAATTGGTTGTAATAGTACTTGGCTTTTAAATCTAGGGAAATAGTAATGAAGAATCACAGTAATCAGATTTGGCCTGAATAGAGCTCTGTGTAATTAGTACATTACACATAATGATAATGATCCTGTATTTTATTTAATTTTATTTATTTATTTATAAATGACTGCCATATTGCACCTGGATACTTTGCAATGATTACAATAATTTTAAAAATATAAAATGGGTCTTAAATTAAAAAGCTTCACCAATTTCCTCAGACTTGTAAAATAAATTCAAGCCAAAACTCTTATTTTAATCTATTTGGTTATCTGGAATATTTTGGCATATCTCTGTATTCTAAAGTTAGAGTTTATCCAGATAATTAGGGATTTCATTAATATTCTATTTATGAAGCCAAGATTCAAAATGGAAGCATATTTTCTTTGTGAAAATGTGATCATAGAAAAATATTATAGAAAAAAATTATTGTAGAGCTATATCCCTGAGAGGTTGTTTTATAATTTCATTAATCAAATATATATTGATTGTCTGTTATTTGTAAGGAAATAATTTCTGGAATGTAGGACTGTTTTTCATTAGGCATGTCTTTTCTATTCTCAGTCCACTTAAACTATTGAAGAAAGAAAAGTACATTAAAATATTTTGTATCAGAGTATTGCAAATGGTATTATAAAAACTGTCAGAGTAATAAAAAGACAACATATTTAGAAAAGGGAAATATTAAATCTGGTTGGATATAAAATCTAAAAGTTGTTTTTAGTTGTATTGATGGAAATTTTAAACAGTAGCTAGTACATCAATTAGTATATGCACTGTATAAAAAATGATGGTTTAGAAGGGCTAGAATGGATATATTACAACACATACTAGGTGAATATATGAACTCAGGTGACTTATGTCTAGATAATAATATACTATGTTAGGTATTCAAATAGAAAAATACAAGAAGTGATTTTAAAATGATGGGGACATTTATTAGAATCTTTTTGTTTTCATGTATTCTAGGTCTTATTTCTTGTGTCCTAGTAGAGAGAAACAATTCAACCCAATGCAGACTCCTGACATCAGTGATCCCTAGATAAAATTACAGGTGTTTTCCGAACTGGTTGATAAGGTGATTGTTGTTTATTCTGTTTTGTCTGCAGTGCTGGTATATGAACCTGGGGCCCTGTGCATGATAGGCAAGCACTCTGTCACCTGAACCACATCCCCAGTGCTTTGAAATTTTATTTTGAGACAGAGTCTGGATAAGTTACCCAGGTTGGCCTTAAACTTTCGATCCTCCTGTCTTAGTCTCCCCAGTATTTGGGATTACATGTGTGCACCTCTGCACCTGGCCATAATAAGGATTTATATAAAAAAAAAAAATCTGTGATGAGGGAATCTTGCATCCCTGAAGGATCTTGGAACAGAAACAACATTGAAAACACTGGGAAAAAAGAACTTCTATGCTTTATAAATGGCCAAATACCCCAAGTATGAAAAGGAACTCAAACCATTCATTGTAGAAATAATTTCCTTCTTCTCAAATCTCTTTTAATGACAGTTAAATTTTATATTCTAGATTAATATGAATTTCACATTTGTCATTTTTCAAAAGCATGGTTGACTTAATGAAATTAAACCACCTGGAAATATCTTCCCTCTTCCTCTAATATTTGACTCTTGCCAATTTTGATCCCTGTTCATCATGTAAAAATTGCAAGCAAATACAGAGGCACTTACAATGATTTTGAAAAAAAAAAAAAAAACTTTAGTGAAATTCTGCACATGTAGTAAAAATTATAATGAACATTCTCACAGTTTTTGTAGTCTTGTGATTTTATCATCATGCCAGAACTGAGATCCTGAGAAGATTCAGACATTTGACATGTGGTCCCAAAGGGATATAGTTTTGTGTCATTAAAACTATCACCTTCTGTAGAATAACTCTATTAGTAGAAACCCATGGCCTCGGTTTGTAGAAGATGTAATATTTAAGAAAACTGAGATGACGATTTCTCATATTAGTGGAAGTCTATAGAAATTAAGAATTTGTTCCCACTTTGTCTATATAATTTCACAGAATCGGAGTAGTAAGTCTTCAATATTTACTGTAAAGTTTTTAATACAAGAGCAAATACAAAGGTAAAACATGTATGCCATTTATAAAAGAGTCAAGGTGTCTTCTCAAGAAGTGCTAAAAATGGAACAATTTAGGAATTGCATAAGTTATTTCAGGACAATGAAAAATTATTTGTTTATAATATGATTTTTAAATTGCATTCAATATGAGAGAGTGCCCCTTCTGGGAGACCCTAGTCTCTTTCCTGGATTGATTACGAAGTTCTAAAAATGCAATCAAGATAGTGCATACCTGCAATCCCAGGTACTCTGGAGGATAAGGCAAGAGGATTACAAGTTTGTGGTCATCCTCAGCAACTTGGGGAGTCCCCAGAAATTTAGGTAGGTTCTTTCTCAAAATAAAAAGGGCTGGGGATGTGGCTTCAGTGGTAAGGTGCCTCTGGGTTTAATCCTTGTGGGGGTGAAAAACAAAGGTCAACAAAGTGGTTCTCTTTGTTTTTGACTATGTCCCTCTTCTCACCATGAACAAAAAAAATTAAAAAATAACAAGACAAGTAAAAATGTGTTATGCTGATCAGACCATGGTGTCATCAGGCTCAGATCCTCCAGTGGCTACTCTTCTGCTCCTAACAAAAGACTGTGTGTAACATGAGCTGTTAACTGGAGGAACTTCCTCCAGTGCAGCTTGGCTTCTGTGTCCTCAGTTCTAGCAGGAGTACAACTTGCACACTGCACTGCTATTACCTGAGGATCTCCAAACTCACTCAGCACAATACTGCCTCGGATCTTTCTTATCCCTCTGACTTGATTCATTTCGACACTTCCACCAGATATCCACATAGCGATTCCTTTATGTCCTATAGTCCTCATTTCAAATGTTACCTTCAAAATACTAATGTAATTTTTAAAAGGAGTAAGAAAAGAAAAATAAAAAACAGAACAGCCCTAAAATTCATTTGAAAGAATAAAAGAACCAGAATAGACAAAGCAATTCTAAGCAAAAATAGTGATATTGGAGGCACCTCTATACTAAATCTCAAATTACACTGCAGATCTATAGTAATAAAAACAGCATGGTAATGGCATCAAAGTGGACATGAAGACCAATGAAATAGAACAGAAGACACAGAAACTAACCCACACAGATACAGTCATCTAATACTTGACAAAAGTGTCAAAGTGTGAATCGGAGAAAATATAAACGTTTTAACAAATGGTGCTGGAAAAATGGCATATCCATATGTAGAAAAATGAAAATAGAATGTGGCATAAAATTCAATTCAGAGTATATCAAAGCCATGGAATTAGACCAGAAACTGCAACTGTTAGAAGAATACAGGCTCAATACTCCAACATATTGGCACAGGAAATGATTTCCTTAGCATGACCCCTAAAGTGCAAGGAATAAAACAAGAATCAATAACTGGGACAATATTAAATTCAAAAAGTTTCTGTATGGCATAGGAAACAAGAGCATTGAGAGAGAACCCACATAACGTGAGATCTTTTCCAGATCTACTCTCACAGAAGGTCAATATTCAGAATATATAAAGAACTCAAAAAATCAACAGCAAAAAAGAAAAGAAACTCAATTATTAAATATACAAAAGAACTAAACAGACATTTCTCAGATAAAAAATACAAATGGCAACAATTGTGTGAAGAGAGTTCAAGATCCCTAGAAATCAGGGAAATGCAAATGAAGACTACATTAAGATTCCATTACACTACAGTTAGAATGGCAATCATGGAAAATACAAATAATAATAAATACTGGCTGGAAAAAATCTGGAGAAAGATACACTCATACATTTTGATGGGTTTGCAAATTAGTACAACCACTCTGAAAGGTAGTATAGAGATTCCTCAGAAAATTAGGAATGGAACCACATAGTATCTAGCTCTCCCATTCCATAGTAGTTTTAGAAGAGAACTAAGATCAGAATACTCTAAGAATATAAGCACATCGACTCTTATAGCTGTGCAATTCACAATAGCCAAGCTATGGAACCAGCCAAGATGCCCGTAAGAAGATGAATGGATAAAGAATATGTAATAGATACAGAATGAAGTTTATCTCAGCCATAAAAATATAAAATTATGGCATTTTTTGTTAGATGGATGGAAACAGAGATTATCTTGCTAAGTAAATCAGTGAGACCCAGCAAGCCAAGCATCAAATGTTTTACATGTGGAAACTACAACAAAATAAGGAAGAGAAATGTGTGTGGAGATCAGTGGAGTAGAGTCAGTGGACAGAATGGGAGGGAGGAGGAATGGGAAAAGAGAGGAACAGTGGAATGGAATTGTTCAAATTCTGGTATGTAGATGTATAAATGTGCCACAGTGAATGTCACCTTTACGTATACCCATTTTTATAAATGAAAATAAATATAATAAATAAACAGAAGGAAGACCAGTAGAGAAGAGGAAAAGAAACAAGGAATGAGCGGAGGGAAAGAGGAGCCCTGGGGTCTAAAGGAGAGCAAATTGTCTTCCATGCATGTATGATTATGGCAAATGGGCCCAAACATCAAGTATAATTACCAGGCACTAGCAAAACCTACCAAAAAGTTACCTTCTCAGTGAAAAAATTTAGGATGGCTTTGTTAAAATTTATATTCCTTTTATTCCCATCCTATGCAATAAACACCCTGATGTTATCCCCCTCAGCAGTTAATATTATCAGACACACTAATGATTTTATTTATTGTGGGGGATACTACAATTGTTCCAAAATATCTGCTTCTCACCTGAGGAAAGATTACATTTTCCATTCTGTTCGCATTCATTTTAGACACATGATTGTTCAGAGTAGCACAAAATAATCAGAATTAACACGTCAATCTAGACAGAAGCTTTAGGAATCATGTATGTTTTACTTTTTTAACTCTGAAGAATAATGTTCAGATGGAGTGGCTATGTAGTCCTGATGTTTCTTTTAGAGAGCTGTGAAGCCGTACTATAGCTGACCCTCACTCACCATATGTAAGGAGCAGGAGGAAGAAATAAACATTTGTTATTTTAAGCCACTGAGGGTTTAAGAGAGCACCAACAGGGTCTCATCTCAATGGTCTACACAGGGAAATGTCAGTGTTAAGAATTATTTAAAGGGATTGCAGTGATGGCATATGGTTCTTGGGAATTTAAAATAATTCTAAAGTATGTTTTTCTTATTCAACCACATTAAGTTTCAGTATTCTTATAAAAATAAATATCACATTTGTATCCCAAATGTGTAATATGTAATGGTACATGTAATGACTGCAAAAAAAAAAGTTTTTGAGAGGATTTTAAAAAAGATAATTGTTCCACATTGTAATTTAATGATGGTGGCAAAAACATAGAGGAGACACTGATACTTCTAATGACACAGGATAGTTATCTCATCATAGAACCAATAAATAAGAATTTCCCACTTTACACTATTCATTTATCTGGTTTCTTTATGAGAAAAAAAAACAGAAACAAAGCTTTTATTATCATTAACTCAAAATATGGGATATTTGAACTTTTACTTCTGTAATTATTTCATAGTTTACTTTGTGACTAACAGTCAAGAGTGACACATGCAGAAACAAAACACATTGGTAATATCAACAAGTTATATTGAATGCAGAACGTAAGAAAATGGAGAACTTATTTATTAGGTTCCTTGGTATCTTCATACCCTTTTGTAATGTACTCTTAAAATTTTTGTGCTACCCTAGATAAGGGAATCAAACTGAATATAACAAGTAACTCTTTAGGAATAACACACCATAATTATCAAGAGTACAATGTATATCCATTCCTTCTGTAGAAAATTATATGTATATGAAATGTTTTAGAAATATTTATAAAAATATAACCAAGCAGAAAAATTTCCTAATCTTGGAATTAACTAGTTGATATATTTTTTTTCTAATGTTGGATCTAGTGTATGTTAGGTATAAGAATTTGAAATATGGAGCAATTTATTTCTATAAAACTTAATTTCTTCTGTATTAGATCTGGAATTATAGCATGTTTTGTGAAATTTAATATGCATAAAATAAAAGTGTAATACACTTGTTAACAGTTTTATTATATTTATTATTATATACCACACAATTTATTCATTTAAAATGTGAATTTCATGTGGTTCTAATATAGTCACAGATATGTTCAAACATCCACCATTCATCATGGTATATAATTATCTTTACATATTGTTGGATTATGTATGCTAGCATTTCATTGAGTCCTTTTGTGGCCATACTCATACATTTTAGTCTGCAGTCTGTTTCATACAATGGTTTAGTTTAGTTTGGTTATCAATAAGCTTACTGTCATGAAATGAGTTGGAAAATCCCCTTCCTCTTTTAGGTTTGGATAAATTTATGAATATTTAGATTTAATTCCTGAAAAATTGGTAAAATTCAACAACAAAACCACGTGTATCTGGGAATTTTATTGTAAATAGTTTTTAAATTAGTAGAGAAATCACTTTACTTGTCTAGTATTTATTCTTGTTTTATTTTTCCTTGAGTAATGTGTGGCAAATGTATTCTTCTAGAAAAATTTCCGTTATGTCTCTGTTATCTGGTTTAAGGCACACTAGTCCTAGAATTTCTTTATACTTTGTTTTGGTTTGAACTTTATAATATCAGTGAGAATGACCCTCTTTCATTTCTGATCATGGTTATTGGAGTCTTGACCATTTTTTCTTTGTTAGAAACAAGTTTTGTTTCTTTGTTATCTAAAACTTTGTAACTATTGATATTTTCAAAGTGGTAACTTTTAGTTTAGTTCATCTTCTCAGTTGGTACACTGTTCTATTCTCTGTTTAAGTTTCTATATTAATTTTAATATTATTTTATATCTGTTTATTTTATGCTTAGTTTCATCTTTCCAGTTTCTTAGATTATTAAATGTATGAATTTATTTTTAAGAAAACAAAGGTATTTATGAGTAGAAGTTCTAGTCTAATGGTGGGTTAAACTGCATCCCATAAATTAAATGTATTATGTCATCATTTTAATTCATCTAAAATTATTTATTAACTTAATTTTTCAATTATTTTCACTAATAAGTGATTTAGGAATGTGTTCTGTAGCTTCTGGGTATTTTTTAGCATCCCAATTTTCTTTTATTTTAGATATCTTAGCTTATTCTGTTGTGACTAGAGATGAAACTTACATTTTTAATTTTTTAAAATTTATTGAGGTTTATTTTATGCAAGTATATATTCTATCCTGGAGAATGTTCAGAACTGAGAAGAATGTATTTTTCTGCTACAGTATGGAGGAATGTTTTGTATATGTCTGATAGGTTCTGTTTATGATTTTGTGCAATTCTTTACTTCCTTGATGGCATCTTCTGCTTAGTATCTTTATTATTGAAAATGGGAGTCTTGATGTCTATAATTATTATTGTTGATTTGTCTATTTTGCTCTTAATTTGCTTTACTTTTTATTTCGTTGCTCTGTTATTAGGTGCATACATGTTTGTAACTATTCCATCTTTTTGTGGAATGACCCTTTAGTTATTATAAAATGTTACTCTTTATCTCTAGTAACATTTATATTGTTTCTTTACTATGGCTACTTTAGCTTTCTTATAGTTGTTATTTACTGATGTGATTATGTGATACATGTAATTTCCCTTCTTATATTTTTAATCACCTTTAATCTATGTTTGGTAAGTATAAAGAGTGTCTCCCATAGACAGTATAGTTAGTTTGATCTTTTTTTTTTTTTCATGCAGTCTGACAATATCTTTTTATTTTATACATTTTCTCTGTGTTTTTCTCTTCATTTTTTTTTTTGTATTTTTTACTTCAACCAATATGTTGGGGTAGGAATGCTATAATCCCTCTGATTCCTCTAGAGGAGGACCCTTTCTTTCCTCCTCTATCCTTTTGTAGTTTCTGGAAATCCTTGGATCCTTGATGTATAGACATCTCCTAACCCATCTCTGCCTCCATCTTCCAATGCCCTTGCTGTGTCTATATCTGTGATTATGATGCACTGATAACATTTACTATAACAGTCCTATAGAGAAAGCTAAAAGTCTTCTGCTTTATTTTTGCTTTTCCCTAATATCTTACCATATTTGTTCTTCTATTCACTCTTTCCTGCTATTTTTTTATGAAGTGAATATTTTCTAACATGCCATTTACTTAATGATTTTCTTACTATATTTTTGAGATATTTCATTAGCAGTTGCTATGGGTTTACAAAATAATTGTGTGGTAAATTAATGTATCAGCATCAGCTTCAAGTTCACAATATCTTACTTAATTCCAATAAGAAACAAAAATGCAATCCCTATGTATTTTTATCCTCTTTCCCTCATTTTTGTGGCCTTATTATTATACAAATTACCTCCATATTTGTTATATTAATCTTCCTTCCTCCTTATTTTTTCTAGTACTCTACATGTGTTTATTTGAATTCAAGTTAATATGTCATTTCTTAATCAATATAGCTTTCTCCCACCCACCTCTTTTGTGCTGTTACTGGAAAATAATTTGACACTTCTTTTATAGGCCCATTATATTTGGGCCTATAATGTGACTGCTATTGAAGACAGGTGAAAGAAAAAATGAAGAACTATATGCAATTACATAATTTCCTTGACCAAAGCTGTTATTTTCTGTATATAGATTCAAATTATTGCCTGGAATTACTTGCAAACAGCCTGAAGAAATTCCTTTAGTGATTCTTATGATTGAGTCCACTGGTCATGAATTTTGCTTTTATTTATCTGGGACTGTTTTTATATGAGCTTAATTTTCAAAAGATAATTATGCTGGACTTCCATTCCTGGTTGTATTTTTTTTCTATTATACCTCAAATATGTTTTTCTTTTATTGTTTTTGCTAAGAGATCAGCTATTGATTTTATTGGGAGGTTTTACTGTGACAGTCAAGTCAAAGTGACTCCATTTCGTTCAGTAACTCCATTTTGTAAAACAGCCATGACAAATAGAAAGGTCATGACTGGGGCAAGTTGTTCTTTTCCTGTTTTATAAAACCCTAAAGAACACAGAACTACCTAAAGGGAATTTGTTTCTGTAACTAGGGTAACTGGGCTGTGTTTCTGTAACTGGGGTGACTGGGCTAATTGTGATTGGCTAAGGTTCCTGCCTCCTGACTGCACTCTCCTGCTTCTGTAACTTGCCTCACTTGCATTGGCTAAGCCCCCAAAAGTCCCTTTTGTAGTTTTCAGGCTTAAATAGAGCGCCCTTACAACTGTTCAGGGCTGATCTGGAACAGACTTTATGTTCCCAGTCAGTCCTCATGGGTGTGCTTCAGTAAAGGCTTGATTTGATTATAAGTGAGTGGTCTGGAAGCCAATTTTTGAAACCTCAGGACTTTGCTTTAACTTCAACATTACAATGAGAATTAGTTTCTCTTTATTGATGAAAAGATTTCTTCTTTTCTTTGGCTTTCAGCAATTTTATGATAATGTATCTATGAGTATCTTTGTTCTTAATGTGTTTAGAATTCATGGAATTTTCTGTATCTATAGGTTATTGTTTTTCAAAAGATTTGGAAAGTTTTCAGCCATTATTTCTTGGATTGGTCTTTCTTTGATTTTCTCTTCCCCTGGTGGGAATATATGTGTTGATATCCTAAATGCTGTTTTATATTTCTCTTAGATTCTGTTAATTATTTTTGGCATTCTTTTTTTTTTTTCTCATTCTTGTTGTAGTTAACTAGTCTTTATCAATGTATCCTAAAATTTACTACTTTCATGAGCCAGTTCGTATCTACTGTAGAATATCCTTAGAAATTTTTTTGTCATTTTTAAGTTGAGAATTTTAATTTGTTTCAATTTCATTAGTTTATCTCTTTATTGATGCATTTTAACATGGAATTGTCCTCATACTCCCCTTCTCTTCTTCTTTCATAGTTTCCTTTAGCTATTTGAATACACTTATAGTGGTTACTCTGAAACCTTTTTGTGTTAACTCTGAGAATTGGCTTCTGGTATAGACATTTTTTTTTCCAGGTGTATAAATCCTTTTCTGATGTTTTTCATATCTCAAACTTTTTGGAGGATGGTTTTGATAATCTATCATTGTAACTCTGGGCATTATGCCTTTGGGGGCTTATTATTGTTATTTGTTACACATAAGTCAGTTCCTGGTTGAATTATTTTACTGTGTGTTTCAGTCAGCTTTTTCTCAACTCTGACTGAAAGACCTGAGCAGCACAATTGTAGAGAAGGAACAGTTTTTGTTTGGGGGCTCACTGTTTCAGAGGTCTCAGCCCACAAGCAACTGGCTCCATTTCTCCCAGCTCAATGTGAGGCAGGACATTATGGCTGAACTGAGTGGTGGAGGGAAGCAGCTCACATAATGATCAAAAAGTAGAGAGAGAGACTCAACTTGCTAGATCCAAAGCCTCACCCCCAATGCTCTCCCTCCTCCAGCCACATCTCACCCATCTCTAATTACCAGTCAATCTCTTTCAGGGGATTGATTCACTGATTGGATTAAGGCTCTCATAAACCAATCATTTCTCCCTCTAAACCTTTTTGCATTGTCTCAGACATAAGCATTTTGGGGACACCTCACATCCAAGCCATAACAATCAGGTCTATCTACATGCTCTTCTTTCTGTAGTGTTATGCCTCCCATGTTGTTCCTGAGAGAGAAGCCATTGATATGCTCACAGTCACCCTGAGTGATAGTGTTTTGGGCAGGGCTTACTGTGTTTCTTTTTTTCCACCATAACTAATTGTTCAACTTCACAAATGGCTGGCTAATTGCTCTATTGCTCTCAACAATTTGTGAGACACAACTTTTTATGCAAACAAATCCAAAATTAAATTTAGACCTCTTTGAAAGAATATTTTTTAAAATAAACTGATTTCTTTTTTAAATTTGTTCTTCTTAGTTTATACATGACAGTAGAGTATATTTTGTCATATTTATGCAAGCATCGAGAATATCTTATTCTAATTAGGATCCCGGTGTTGTGGTTGTAGCTATTATTGAGATTCACTGTGGTGTCTTTATATATGTACATAGGAAAGTCATTGCAGATCATTCCACTGTCTTTCCTATCCCTATTTCCCTCCCTCCCTTTCATTCCCCTTTGTCTAATCCACTGAACTGCTATTCTCCCCATTACTCACCTCCTGCCTTGCTGTTTATTTGCACCAACATATCAGAGAGGACATTCAACTTTTTTTTTTCTTTTTTGGATTTGCTTATTTCACTTCGTATGTGCTAAATGGAAGAAAATGAAAACCATAACATAAAAACTGGGACAAGACAGGGATGCCCCCTCTCACCACTTCTTTTCAACATAGTCCTGGAAGGAATAGTTTTGGGGGTCAGTGTTTGAAATTTGTTCTCAACCTCAATCAGGCTACATCTATGGATCTCTTTCCCCATCTAATCTTGTACAAAATAACCAAGCCACATTTTAGCCTCTATTATCAATACTAGTCAATTTCCATGTCTTTGACCACAAAGTGCACTATTTTTGAGCCAACTCTAGGGTTTTAAATTCTCTACAGTCAATTGTAAATTAACTTTGGGAACACTTTTTGTTTTATGACATTCTTCTTTTCTTGGCAAAATCTCTGAACCTTGGCTCACAAACCAGGGCAGTGTGTTATGTTATGCCTCCTGGGAGTGATAGCTCCCCTTTAAGAGCTAAGTGTTAGGTGGGCAGAGGGAACCAGTAACCTTAGATCTTCCCATCCTGCTAGTAATGCCATGAAAACACTGCCTTCCAAGTCAAGTGATAGACACAGTATCTCTGTTGTACTGTATCAGTATAGAACTACCACTCCTCCAGTGGAAATTGCAAAACAGAGACCCCATTTCTTGATTATTGTATCTCATAGCTGTAACTCAGCAACAGATGGCTAGGGAGAGAATGATAAGTGCTAGTATCCTTACCATGTCTGGAAGATTTCATTAGAATAGAAGCCCCAGGAAATGGGATCCATGTGTTCTTGACTGCGTCAGTAAAGTTTCCTTCACATTGAGCAGAGAGGAAGAATGGGAGAAACAGCTTTGTTTCAAAACCATACAGTCTTGATGTTCATAATGAATTTTCTTAAATATGGGTTTCTTAATTTGATCCTTGAAACATTCTCAGATACGTCAAGGGGTTTCTTTCTCACAATTTTATCTGGTTCCTCTATGCACCATATCTATGAAGCTCCTTACTGTCATGCCAAAAATCCTAGTAACTTATCTTTAAGTTAGAAATGTATAAAGAAAAAGTTATTTACAAAAATATTTAGTCAAAAAACATATTTTTAGCATCTATTTCCCATATATACAGTGATTTTGTACATAGTAAACAATCATTGTTTCAAGTTTAAAAGGATATCACTATTATAGTTTTTTTTTTCCAAATAAGTTAGAAGTAGAAAGGAAACTATGTGTTTTAATTTGCATAATTTGAATGGTATTACATCAATAAATACTTTCACTTCCATGTAAAAGTTAAAAAGTTAGCATTGAGAACATTGATATTAAAGAGTAATATCAATGTAATATGAGTATGTGAAGTCTAAAGTTAGAACAAGTGAAAATATATTCTTCAGTTGTGCATAAGGTTGTAATATCTTCATATAGTCACTAACATATATATAATGTTTTATTACTTTAACAAGCGTAGTGTGAATTTTTTCTTGTCTTCTTTGTATTTTATAAAGATGCATGGTTATCATATCTTTATATAGATTGGGACACTAAGATTGAAATTGTTTGATTTATTTCCTGTAATCAGTAAATGTCAGAGCCAGAATTCAAACTAAAACCACTGATTTCCTAAGGCATTTAGGCTTTTAAATAAAATGTGTTGCTTTTAGACAATTCTTAAAAGACTTCAACCAATTTTCAGAATTAACAACATTATCTATTTTATATAAAGTTTTCAAAGATAAAGTCTTTGCCTGTGAATTAAAAGCTGGACAACGCCACACTGTTCAAACAGATTAAGGTACAGAACAAATGACCTCTAAATCTCTACTAGTTCTAACATTCCAAAATCAGTTTGAATTCCAAACTCTTCCATTTTGAAGAATTCATAAATATTTGAGAGTGAAAATACGCAAATAATATCAGTATGGCTTTGGGAATTAAGGCAAATTCTCCTGTATATAGTCTCCATTTATAATGTTTCACACTACAGATTTTAGCTCGATTTAGAAAATAGCTCAAGCCACTTTATTATGGATTCTTTGTGCATTTGCAAATTATATGAAGCTTTGTACAATAAAGAATTTATCAATGAAATTATTAGCAAAACATTGATCTTTGGTGTGCATGAGCCATTAAGATGTAGATACACAAAATAATGTTGGAAGTCATCTGACTTATCACCGACTGAAGTTCTAGAATACTTACATATGTATATGAAAAATGAAGTATATTACCTCAAGAAAGAGAACATTTGGAATAAGTTTATAGAAATTAATCTCAAATGCTCTTCTCACACCTTTCCATCTACATTCATATACATACCTTTGACAACCAATGGAATGTAGACAAGAGAACTAAAAATGATTTTAACTCTTAAGTCTGTGCTAAAAATGGTTTTTTTTAGCCTTATCCTCAGCATCAATGCATACAGACAAGTTGACAAAATACCAAATGCATTTTATGAGTTTCAAGGTTAAAAAAAAGTGCATCTTTATATGTTACTTATCTGTATTCTGAGAAAAAAATATCTGCAAGAGCCAATGTGGTATATCAGAAACCAATCCATGATATCCACAAGGAAATTTAATTCCAATCAGTAGATAGAATAAAAATGAAACAATGGATTTGAGGATGGTAACAATTTAAATATTGGCTAGATAAAAGTAAAAAATCACTATTTAGATACACATAAGTAGAGAAACTATTTTTGTTTTATGAATTAATATTTGGTGGTGAGTCATTTGCTGATTCTTAATGGAAGTTATGCTCTGAAAAGCAATTTTATAAGATACCAAAATTAAGAATATACTGAAGCAATGGGAAAAATCTTCAAAATAGAGTACAATCAATCATGATGTGAGCAACAGCTATGTGTGTATCTCTGGAAATGGGACATAAACTAATCCATAATTAATGACCAAAACATTGACACAGTGCCAATTTGTGTGCATGTCAGAATCCATGGATTTTGTGCTCTGTTCATTTTTCTTGAGGAATGAATTTGGAAGCTACTGATGGGGAAAGAATTCCTGGAGAGGCTCTTTCCCTCTTCTCTCTTTTTTCCTGCTCTCTTCTTCTTCTTTTCCAGAGAATAGTCTAGGCATAAAACCCATAAAACAGTTGAATGAAGTCAGAAGAACATTTTTCCGGGACAAGTTGGGTAATGATTGATTATAATAAATATTTTTATATTTTTATTTTACTTTTTAATAGTTTTATTAGTGCATTAGAATTATACATGTTTGCATGTGGTTCATTTTTGACATGATCATATTCATAGAATACTTCTTGCTCCATTTCAGTACCAAGTGTTTCCTCTTTATCTTTCCTCCTCCCGCCCCTTGTGTCTTGTGTTCCTTCCTCTATTCTACTATTCTTCCTTCTATTTACTTACTGTTTTTAAATTGTTGATTTACAGATAGACCTGAAAGAGAAATTTTCTGTGACATATCTATATCTATATCTATATCTATATCTATATCTATATCTATATCTATATATCATAACTTGACCAGTTTTATTCCCCAGATCCTTCCTTTTTCTATCCCTCCTCTCTCCCTATTTCCTTACTGTATTTCAAACTTTATCAAACTCCCCTCTATTTTCATGAGATTCTCCTACCACTCCCCTCTTTTTTTCTTATTTTGCTCTAACTCCGTCAAATGAAAGAAAACATTCAAACTTTACTTTTAGCATCTGGCTTATTTCACTTAGTATGGATATTCTCCAGATTTATCAGAAGATGCCATAATTTACTTCTTTTTGACTGAGTAAAACTCCATTGTGTTTGTGTATGAGTGTATGTGTGTAATCATTATGTCATTATATATCATTATGTTATTATATATCATTATGTTATATAAATATATTACATTTTATTTAGCCAGTCATCTGTTGATGAGGGCACCTGGTCTGGTTTCATAATTTGGCTTTGTGAACTGTGCTGCCATAAAGAATTAATGTGCCTATGTCTCTAGTGTATGCTGATTCTAGTTCTTTTGGACAAATATAAGAGTGGGATAGCTGGGTCATATCATGGTTCCAATTCTAGTTTTTCAAGAAATCTTCATATTGTTGTCCTAAGCAGTTGTACTAATTTGCAGTTCCATCAACAATATATGAGTGTGTCTTTCTCTCCACATCCTTGCCAGCATTTACTAATATTTGTATTCTTGCTTGACATTCTAATTAGAGTGAGATGGAATGTCAATATACTTTCAGTTTGCCTTTCCCTGATTGCTAGGCAATGTTGAACACTTTTTCATACAATTGTTGGCCATTTGTGTTTCTTCATTTCAGAAATATCTGTTTCTATTTTTTGGTGTTGTTTTTAGATTTTTTTTATATATTCTGTATATTAATCTCTTCTCAGAAGAGCATCTGGCAAAGATCTTCTCCCTTTCTGGAGGTTCTTTCTTCATGTTCTTAATTTTTTCCTTTGCTGTGAAGAAAATTATTTAAATTTGATACTGTCATATTTATTTCTTGAGCTTTTGAAGTCTTCTTAAAGAAGTCATTGCCTGCTCCAACATATTGGAATGATGAGCATGTTTTTTTCTAGCAGTTGCAGTTGCAGGTCTAAGCCTTTGATTTACTTTGACTTAATTTTGTGCAAGGTAAAAGATAGGGACCTATTTTCATTCTTTTTATATGGAAATAAAGTTTTCCAACACCATTTGTGAAAAAAGACTACTTTTTCTCCAACTTCTGTTTTTGACATTTATGTTGACCAATGATTGCATCTATATGAGTTGTTTCTGTCTTCTTTCTATTGCTTGGTCTTCATGTCTGTTTTGATGACAATCATGCTGGTTTTATTACTATAGCTCTGCAGCATAATTTGGGATTCAGTATTATAATACTAGAATTGCTTTTATTGTTCAGAGTTGTTTTCATTATTTTGGATATTTTTTACTTCCCCAAAATTTTTGGACTTCTTTTTCATTATCTGAAGAATGTCATTTGTATTTTCGTGGGGATTGTATTGAATCTGTATAATGATTTTGGTAATATAATTGTTGTGAAAATATTAATATCCAAGAACTTGAGAGATCTTTTCATATTTCCAAGGTCTTCTTCAAATTCTTTCTTCAATGTTTTATAATTTTTATTGCAATTGTCTCTCTCTAATAATGATTAATAATAATAATAATAATAATAATAATAATTCCTTATTGGCATATAGGAAAGCAATTAGTTTTGGTGTATAGACTTCATACTAAATACTAAAACATGACTAAATTCATCAACTTTACAAGTCCTCTGGTAGAGTTTTTGTGCCTTCTAGATATAGGATCAGATCATCAGCAAGAGATAATTGTACTTCTTTTCCTTGCAGCTTTTTAATTTCCTTGCCTATTTGTTCTGGCTAAAGTTACACGAAGCATATTGAATAAGAGTAGTGAGAGAAGACATTCTTGTCTTATTTTTATTTTTGTGGAAATGTTTTAGTTTTTCTCCACACAGCATAATGTTTCCTTCCTGTTTGTTATATATAACATTAAGAATATTGAGTAAGTTCCTTTTAACACTCATTTCTTCAGAATTTTTAATATATGTAGATGCTGGATTTTGTTAAAGGCTTTTTCTGCATCTATTGAGATTATCAGGTGATTCTTGTCTTTAATTCTATTTATGAATTGCATTACAATTATTGATTTTTTTGTGTTAAAACAATCTTGCATTACTGGGGTAAAACTCACTTCATCTATGGGTATTATCTTTCTAATGTATTTTGAATGTTGTTTGCTAATATTTTATTGAGGATTTTTAGATCTAGGTTCATCAGGGATATTAGTGTAGGGTTTTTTTTATGTTTTGCTTTGGTTTTTTTTTCTTGATTTGTCTTTGTCTAAGTATGGTTTCAGTGTGATACCTTCAAAGAATGAATTTGGAAGTTTTTCCTCAGTTTTTATTTCAATGAATAATTTGAGGAGGATTAAAATTATGTCTTCTTTAAAAGTCTGGTAGAGCTCAACTGAAAATCCATCTGGTCCTGGGCTTTTCTTTGTTTAAAGACCTTTAATTGCTTCCTCAATTTGATTGCTTTGGTCTATTTAGGTTTTCTACATCCTCATGGTTCAATTTGGCTAGGTTATATATATCTAGAAATTTGTCAATATCTTTTAGATTTTCCAGTTTACTGGAATTGTAATTTTTCAAAATAGTTTCTAATGATCCTTTGGATTTTAGAAGTGTTTGAGTTGATATCACCTTTTTCTCCACTTCTATTAATTTAGGTTTTCTCTTGTCTTTTTGGTGAGTTTGGCTAAAGGTTTGTCCATCTTGTTTATCTTTTTGAAGAACTGTCTCCTTGCTGCATTGATTAATTGTATTTTTATTTTCTCAATTTACTTTTGTTTCTGATCTATGAAATTTGTTCTTCCTTTTTTAGGGCCTTGAGGTATAACATGAAGTTTTTTTTTTTTTAATGTCAACACTCAATTCTATAAACTTTCTTCTCAGAACTGCCTTCATACTGTCTCAGAGATTTTGATATGTTGTATCTTTGTTTTAATTTGTTTCTAAAAATTATTCTTTTCTCCACTATTTTCCTCTCTGACCATTCTTCATTAAAATGTGTATTATTTAGTCTTTAGGTAGTAAACTGTTTTTATTAAACTTCTTGTTGTTTTCTAATGTTATTCCATTATAATTGAACAATATGCAACAAATTATTCTTTTTTCTTATATTTGCTAAGACTTGCAAATATATTTGTGTATTTTAGAGAAGGTTCCATGTGCATCTGAAAAGAATGTGAATTTGGTTGTTGGTGGATTATAAATTCTATAGATGTCTGTTAGATCCAATTGAATAGTACTTATTTAATTCTGAAGAGTATTTATGTCCAGATGAACTACGTATTGGTGAGAAAGGTGTGCTGAAATGATCCAGTATTCTTGTATTAGAGGTTATGTGGCTCCTTATATTGTCAGCATTCATTTAGTTTTTATTTCAGTGTCTTTTTGCATTGGACTTGTTTTTACATACATAGGTTCACATTCAAAACATAAATATTTGCAAAGATTATTGTATTTAATTGTCGAATTATTTCCTTCACCAGTATAGAGTGACCTTCTTTCTCTCCTCTGATTAAAACTGTCTGTATGTCTACTTTGTCAGATATGAAGGTAACTACTTCTGATTCCTTTTAATCTCAATGCTATATCTTTGTCTGTAAGGCACATGTCTTATAAAAATCATATGATTGGGTCTTGTTTTTAGTCTATTCTGCCAATCTATGTCCTTCAATATGAGAGTTTAGAGACGATTTTTATTTATTGCCAGTTTGGTTTATTTCTCATGCTTCAATTCAGACTTAAATTCTTAGAAGAATTAACTATTCTTCTAGTGAGATTAATCCATACACCAACTCTGATGCTTTAATTTGTTCTGTGTAAAATATTTCATTGAATGTGTTTTGTGGTGTTGGCGTTATGGTTATAAATTCTTCAGGTATCTGCTTACCATAGAAGTTTTTATTTCATCTTCAATTCCACAGAAGGGTTTTGCTAGATATCACAATGGTGGCTGACAACTCTTATTTTTTAGGGTTTTGTATACATTATTCCAAACCCTCCTGTCTGTTAAGGTTTAGGCTGAAAAAGAAGTAGAGTTTAAATGGCTTATTTCTAAATATAAAGTGCCATTTTTTTCTCTTGTAGATTTTAAAATTTTATAAAATTCTATCCATATTTTATATTAGGCATTTTAATCATAACATGCCTTGGAGAGGATCTTTTGGGATTTTAACTATTTGGGGTTCTGAATGCCTCATGTATTTGAATTTTAATGTAATTTATAAGGTTTTGATATTTTTCTGATATCATTTCATTAAAAACTTTGAGCTGAGCATTCATTTAGTTTTTATTTCAGTGTCCTTTTGTATACCAATTATTCTTTGATTTGGTCTCTTAATGTTATCCCATATTTCTAGTTATGATTTCTTAACATCTTTTCTTTATTGTCAACATTATTTTTCAAGATTAGATTTCATGTCTGAGAATGTGTCTTCTTTTTTAGAGGGTATCAGGAATTGAACTCAGGGGCGCTTGACCTCTGAGTCACATCCCAAACCGCATTTTGTATTTTAATTAGAGACAGGGTCTCAGTGAGTTGCTTAGAGCCTTGTTTTTTGCTGAGGCTGGCTTTGAACTCATAATTCTCCTGCTTCAGCCTCATGCCCCTGTGATTACAGGTATGCGCCAGAATACCCAACTGAGAATGTGTCTCCTACTCCTGTGTGGTCAATCTATTACTGATGATTTCCTCTAAAATTTTAATTAAATTTATTGAGCTTTTTCATCTACAAAAATTCTGCTTGGTTCTTTTTCAGAATCTCTATCTCTTTACTAAAATAATCTTTAAATTCCTATATTTTATCTTACTCCTTTCCATTCTTATCAAAATATCTAAATAGAAAGAATGATCCCATTTAACATTTTAAAGCATTATAAGAAATACTATCAATTAGGTTAAGGGCTGCAGTCTCCTTTTTTATTATTGAGTATTTTAACAAGAACTTTTTAAATTCTTTATTCAACATTTCCTCTACTGTGGTACCAGTGGGTACATTGTTAAAGTGTTTTGGACTGTTTAAAATGACTTTTTTTTCCTTTTTGTATGTTGTTTTTATGTCTACTCATCTATCTGATGGACTGGTTACATCTTCTACATTTATACAAGTGACTGTTTAGTGAATTTTTTTCTATTATGTGCTCCAATATTGTTGAATAACCAAGTTTTTATACTCCACAAAATGTGTATCTTCTGCTATGTTCGAGGTCAGAACCACTTTGAGAGAAGGTACTAAACCCGATTAACTATAATCACTCCAAAGCAAAGCCAAGTACTAATAAATTTTCAGAAAAAAAAGTTATAATTTTTTTTTACATTTCTTATAATCAAAATATAAAATTCTAGTAATATTTTTGAATAGGTTGAAAAAAATTTGATTATGGAAGATAGTAAAATTACTTTTACATAATACAGAGGTTGAAAAAGGAAGAAGAGAAAAAAATGGGCAAAGGAAAAAGAAAGAGAAGAGAGAAAAATAATACAAGTTAAAATAAAAAGACAGGATTTTGGATTTGAAGCAGGAGCAGGTCATGCAAGGAGGAAAAGAGAGAATAAGAGCACAAGTATAAACCTGCATTAGGGAAGCAAAAACAGAAAGACCCCGTGTAGCACCTTAAAACATTAGAAGAAATACAATCAACAAGGTTGAGGGCTGCAGTATCCAATAATAAGGGATCACCTATTGACTCAATATCAAAACTGATTTGTTGAAGATCAAAATTGACATTTGAGCCATTTATAATATCACATGATGAGATGGGACAGTTGAGTCTTCCTGATTTGTATTTAATCAGTATATGAAACCTCTACAAGATGCCCACCACTCCTCAGCTTTACCTCCAAGTTTTCCTAAAGTATATCATAATGTGATCATTTTGAAGGAGGCCCCTTCTCATCTTTGGTGTGTCCATGTACTCAAGATCTTTCTGTGAGGTCAGAGGAGATGGTTCCTAATCATAGGTGATTAGGTTACTCCCTGTTAGGGTTGTGACTTTGTGTGCCTTCCTGAAGAAAAGCTCTGTGTATCTAGCACTATCCGATCCATTGTTTATATCCGATCCCCCTGTATATTTCAGGGTTTCCTGGGTGTGGCAGTCTATATTAGAGGTATCATAGTTTGTTTTATGTGGTGCTAGGTAGTCTATGGGGGAGTACAGGATTACCCACATTCTTTCTGGTTTTCCCCATTCAGTATGATATTGGCTTTGGCATTATTGTATATATCCTTTCTTGACCGTGGTTACTGCTGATCAGCAGGGTTTTGCCTGTCACAGTGACAAGTATAAGGTGTCTGTTGACCCATCTTCACCTGATGGTCAGGTGAAGCTGTAGGGTTGAGGTTATCACTCCCTGGGAATGATTAACTCTGTAGTAAGATCTGTCCCATCACTTGTGTGTGGAGAGGAGGAGGGATTTCAGTGAGTTTTATCTAGAAGTGATCCCTCTACAATTTGTGTTAATGAGACAATGAGGGAGAAGTAGAAGGATGCAGACAGCCAGGACAAGATGATGAACGAGGAGGCCAGGGGCAGGGCCTGAACAAAGGATCACGGAGAGTGTCTTCTGATGAGGTCAACTTCCTGCTTGACAATAGTGCTCGTGGACATCGTGGGGGACCTATTCAAGCTGACACTTCCAATACTCCACGCTTCTAAGGAGGGTATCCAATAGAAAAACTAAACTAGACACCAGGACAGAGGAGGCATGAATCGATAATACTGAGGAACACGTGGACAGGGGAAGAGATAAGGAAAGGAGGGAACTCCAGAGATGATAAAAAGAATGGTCCAAATCCCCCACCAACTCCAGGGCTCCTTATCTTCAGAGAGGTCTGTCTCTGTCACATTTGCAATAAACCTGTTGCTTGCTGCTACCTCTGTGTCCTCTTCTTCAATTCTTTGCTGAATGGAGACAAGGAACCCAGAACTCCTTTGTAGTAACAACAACCTATTTCATAGACATTCCCTCTGGTTTTATTTGTCATTATCCGAAGGTAGGAAGATGCTTTCTTGATTTAATTTATTCATGAAAGGCTGGTCAGCTGTGAAGTCTACAAAATGGCTGCCCTGCCTGACAAAGCTTTTAGCCCACAATTTGGGTTAGATGGTGTGATCTCCGTTGCTCTCTGAGGTGCTCCTGTCCTGTTTGATCTTGGTGTGCTTTTCTTTCCCACTATGGTTGAGGGAATCATCTTGCAGGATTTTCCTGTCCCTAATTCTCCTTTGTTACTGTTCTCCTTGACTCCACCCTGATGAGAATTCATACTCAGGTAATTCTAGCCTTATTTTCTGAGCCTGCAACCAAATTCCAAGTCCTTCAAACTCTCAAGCTGTCCAATATTGATTTTTAGAGGCTTTACTCTCAATCACCTCTCTGGTCAGGTTTGTTTTTTTTTTTTTTCCTTTTTTCATTGCTCCATTTCTGGGTTGTGGAGAAGTTGAGGATGCTGCCTAGATCTGCTCTGCCATCTTCTGAGGGTGAATAAATTTTTTTTTTTTTTATAAAATACAGGGACTGTAATTAACTCTTCCTCTGGATGTCAGAAAATGCTTCATTAAAGAGGTTAAATCAATAGCAGTCATAATACATCGCATGCCTGCTCCATTGTGGTTTTCTAACTTCTATTTACATATTGTATTAATGAAATCATCCCAAGAGCAAATAAGGGAGTTAAGGTAAAAAAAAGAAAGTTAAATGGCTTGTTGAAGATCACATGCACAATGTATAATGGGGCCAGATCTCCTTACTAGGTTTCCTCACTGCTAGTTCACCAACTATATATCACAGTGGAGAAGGTGGCTTATCACAAAGGTTTATTATCTGCACTACTCAACTTCAAGTAAAAGTTTTCAACAGGAACAATCAGGGTTATTTAGGTAATACACATTTTTAAACACAATGAAATATGTGGATAGAACTGATGTGAATCTGAGCTCATTGTATTTTCCATTTCACAGGGAGCTTTTCTTGTATGTAGGTGATATTTGTTTATTAGTAGAAGTTGCACTCCTAGTGAGCAAGATGTCAGAAAATCATTATCCTAGCAGTTGGAAATTCACTTGAATTGGAGTTTGTCCAAAGAAAATAGTGTTTTCCACACAAATGCAAGCATATCATGAAAATGTAGTCTAATTGCATGGCAAAATGACTATTTCGTATATTATGATTAAGAAAAAAATATGAATTCTATCATTGCAATTAATTAACTAATCTGTGTAGTGGTTTCGTTTTGTTTTGATTTTTAGAGATAAAGATGGAGAAGTTTATAATTTGGTTTTTATTAGTAGTAAATGTGATTCCTAATTTATAAGTAAAATCCCCTTTATATTAAACTGAAACAAGTTTAAGAGAGCTCAGATGACACAGCAGTTACATTAGTAATACTGAACACTGATCATAATCCCCAAAGACATTCCTGAATGCCATGATTCTGAATGTTGAATTTACAAAAGATCAAACTCTCTTAAAGTCAAAAAATTCTAAAAATCACAATCCTGAATATTAAAATCATGAATGTTGAAAGTCAAAGTTCCAAGCACTTCAATTCCCACTGGAAGAAAAAGATAAAGACAAAGTGTCAGAAGGGTAGAAAGTCATACACAGGAGAGGGAATTAGTGGCTTTTTTTTTGGTCCCAGGATTGAAGCCTCATACAGATTAACAAATACCAAGAAATCCATTCAACCACTACTATGGGTGTGTCTGTAATGTGTTTCTACAGTAGATTACAGTGTGAGTTTGAGTAGACTAACTAGAGAAGTTCCACCACGTGGAAAACAATGGTGAACTATTCTTCCAGGAAAACCAAGATCTAAAGGGGGGAAAGCAGCTATTCCTCATATTACAAGATTTCAAAATACAATTAACAATGGTGAAGGTCAGCCAGTTCTCATGAACTACCTCCATGCAATTGCCCATAATCTTTCCCTGAAATACATTTTTTACATATCATTTTTAGACCTATTTCTTTAAGGTTGTTACTTATTTTCCCCTATAATTACAATTTCTCAGCATTTTTTTTCCAATTTGCTATACTATATGTTTCATGGTTTCATCACTTCTAATACTGGAAGTAGAAATTCTGTAAAGACTTTTAGAAAGCTCTTATTTGTTTTATTGTTTGCAGGTTTGACTCCAGAAGAGTTCACTATGTTGAACTTATGTGTCAGCATTGTGCACATGTGTAAAAACATTGAAACTTCATCAGTAAATGAAAAGTTTTGTTTTTATTTCGTTTTGTACACTTACATTTATGAGAGGTAAAATTTCTCAAGGTTTCAGCTGTTTGGGTGTCCACATACCTGCTGGTCACCCATTGCAATTTTTACTGAATCTCCTCAAAGTACATAGTTGCCCTTTGCAGTATTTCATATGAACACAGATACAAAGCTGTACACACAAACTCCAATCATGGTGATATGCATTAATACCTTTTTCCATTTGACTTGTTTACAAATACTATTTGCTTGTTCATAATTGTTACACTTGTGCTATTATTGTTAGTATATCAGAATCTTTATGCTTTCAAAACTACTAACATTATTATTTCGTATTTTATTGCTTAAAGTGGTTATGAACTTTGCTTTCATGGTTTTTTTTCTCAAATAAATACCCCATTAAATGTGAATAAATACATGACTTAAAAATAATTCATAATTTTTTTCTCATGAATTAAATTCTTAGGATTCTGCTCTTTAGGGACTGTAGACTGTAGAGATTTTGATCTTTCCAGATTTCAACACTTGGGATTATGACATTTGGAATTGTGTCTTTCAGGATTATAGCTCAAATTCCAGTACTAAAATATAAAATAAATTCAATATGATTTTTATATAGGCTAATGGGAAGATCTGTTATATGCTTAATTATCCAGAATGACAAAATATTAGCAGTGATAACCTTCATCATTACCAAAGCATTGTCCAAAAGTCTACATCATTGAAAGTTTTTAATTGTCTGACACAATATTTAGTACATTCATTAATATTAAACATCACATAGGAATATGGATCTCAAAATAAACCGATGGTATTCTGTGAATTTAGTACATATTGTGAAATATTTCCTAAGAACAGTAAAATTTAAAGAGATTAACCATTCTTAATTTTAATTTTGTCTCATTGTATTTTTTAATAGATTCAGTCTTATGTTTATTTTACAGTACATAGTAGGATTTCAGTTTTAGAGGACATATTTCCCAAAGCCATAAAAACCTATTTCCTTTCAATTATTTTACTCTGCCACCTTCAAAATATCTTCATTTCTAGTATTCATTACTTTGGTTTGAACTGGATATTTGGAGATGCCTATTTATGGTCTCAGTGAATCTCTGATGTCAGTTACTCAAGGCCTTCAATCCTAGACAAACCAGGACCTGAGATCCGCTTTGTAGTGTCTTCTGCAGTAATAGAAACTCATCTCTGACTTGGAGCTGGCTTTGGTAAAATAAACTGCACACTGTGGATGCACACAGTACCTCCTCCATGGCCATGGGCACTGCATGGTAACTATTGCAAGCATCTGTTCCCTAGGTCTCCACCAAGCACCATATCCTTGGTCATAAGAAAATACAGAAATAAGAAATAAGAAAAAAATAAGAAATAAGAAAATACAGGGTTATGAACTATTTGGAAATTCTGGTATACTTAGGCAGTCAAACTTCGTTGGAGTAAGGTGATGAAAATATGACAGGTGAAGCTTTAGGCTTATGGAGTGCCTTAAGGAACCAAGGTTGAAATTATCACTTGACAAGTGTCAGTTCTGCAATATGTCAATAAATTAGAAGGGGCAGTGATTTCTTAGAGTTTGAGCCCAAACTGGATTCTCACCTCCTATTACTTGGTCCATCTGACAAAGTTGAGGACACTAAATGTATCTTGGGTCTCAGACATGTTGTAGGCAGGGCCTGGGGTATAGCTCAGCGGTAGAGTGCTCGCCTAACACATGCGAGGCACTGAGTTTGATCCTCAGCACCACATAAAACTAAATAAAATAAAGTTATTGTGTCCAACTACAAAAAAAAAAAAAAGAAGAAGAAGAAGAAGAAGATGTTGTAGGCAGTTTTTCAATGATGTGGCGGCATTATCAGTATAGTTGGGCTTCCTACAACACTGTGCATGGCCAATCCTAAAGCTTTCAATTATCCATAGGGGGTCACAGCCAAGGTACCCACAGTGGTTCAGGGATCAAAACTTTTTATTTATGCAGGAACAGCATGTTAAGCGTTGTAATGTTAGGAGCATCATATTTCTTGTTAAATTTTTTTGACAATCAAAACTTAGTTTTTAAATCCCCTACCCCAAATTAAAAAAAAAAAAAATCTTGAAGTGGTGGCAGGACTATTATATTAGAAAGTGTTATATTTCTATTAGGAAACTTTCAAGAAAAAAGAAAGCCTTGCAATTTACTACTAGAAGGCTATCTGACAGTGAGGCTGTTCTGGTATTATTGTTGTCCAACAAATTACCTCAAATTTTAATATGTAGACAATCATTTTATATTGTTCATGACTTGTGAGGTCATGAAAGGGCTAAGAGGGGCCTCTGGTCCTGGGAAGGTTGAAAAAGCACTGGGTTTCCCATGTGGCTTAGTCTCAGGCCAGAAAGATGACAATGGTTTCCAGGGACTGTAAGCAGCATATCCAGCATGAGGATTTCAGTGAAGTCAGTTGCTCCCATGGCAGCTCCCACACAGAAGCAGCTGCGGCCTTCTCTGACTCACCTGGGTGGTCCCATACTACCACTTCTACTGTCCAGTTGATTAGAGAAACACAAAGTCTGGCACTGTGAAGAAACTGGAGATCAACTTTTGATGTAGATGAAGGTAAGGAATGGAAGATTTTTTTAAAAAAGTACTTGAAATGGAAGATGATTTGTGGCTATCTTTATCATGGAAGCTAGCTAGTTTTATAATTCCTCTACCAAGAATGACAGAAATTATTCTTTATTAAGAGTATTGATCCAGCTATAGTTCCCCTTATAAAGCTTGCACAGAAGATAGCAATGTTTTAAATACACCTTCCTTTGCTTCCTGCATGTATAGAATACATTTTCACTTGTGAAAGAAAACAGATATCAGGATTAATTAGGAGCTAGTCCTTCAGACTAAAGTTACTAATACACAATACAAAAAAAGTGATATAAATAAACTTGATATTTATACCTAAAGCATGCTATAAAGGAACATTGCTAATTCAAATGAGCAATTTAAAACTATTTACATATATACCAACCTGAAACATAGCTTGCAAACATTCATAGCCTCTCGGTTTAGAATAAAAGAATTTCTGAAACCTACTGATGGTTTCAAACCCCTTAACTCTCTGAACCCAGGCAGATCTCAATTGAAATCTGAAAGCATCCATTGTAGAAGAGGTGACGAGGGGAATATTATAGTCTATTTGTGGATTGTCTGCTGGGATCCAGTCCTAATAAGGGAACATTTTTCAAGGTTTGCTAATGAGAAAATGTATTAAGAATTTAAAATACCTGAACCTCTCTTTATCATCTCAGCTGATTTAAAAGAAATTTGAACATGATGGGCATTATATCAGAAGTATAGAAAGCAAGAGAACAAGTCCTGGGCTTCCCATGCCTTACATGGAATTTCCTAGACACTGGTCTGTCTTTACTGCCTATCTCACAACAACTCTTTTATGGGAAATCACCAGTGAAAATATTATATAATCTTTTGCAGGAATTAATTAAAAAAATCATGGTGATACCTAATTATTTAATCTAGGTCAGGATTTAACTAAGAATTTTAAAAATATATTCTTATCCAATTCTCAAATTAACCCGATGAGTAGGTACCATTGTCACTTTTTTTCCAAATGAGAATAGTATAAGCCCAGAGAGATGCATTAGCTTCCCCTCACGAGGATTTTTATCCATTGCATAAAAATAAGCAGTTTGTCTACATAATGTCCAAATAACTCAACTCCAGTGGCCTCTGCAGTCCACCTCCATTCCCTTCTCTTAAAAGCTTCCTACCTACATAAAACTCAGCTTTATCTAGTCTCTGCTGTCATGGAAGTAATGGGGTGTTGCTCCCCGGGATTTTTATACCACATCTATTGTAGGGCTTAGTCTGGGTAGGTGCCCTAGTGCTTTTACAGTAATGTCAGATCCTCTAGTCTATACCTGGAGCAGATATAAGAAGATCCTACATCTTCTTACAGTTCTCTAGATGCCAGAAGTACACTAAAACACTGGAAAGGCATAAATTCCTGTCTTTCTACTCTTAGGGAGTGTCTCAGGTGAGGTTCACCTGGGAGTAAATTCTAAGCCTTGGAATTCAGAATGTTGGTTAGGAAGGGCATCAACATCTGTGGACAGGAAGAAACAGATGCAGGATGGGTGAGAGAAAAGTGTGACTGTGTGTCAGTGAAGGCTGCAAATGATCTCCCATAGAGCTCTTGAACCAGAATAGATCCTCAAGGTTGTCTAAAGTTCAGGAAGGTAGTGAGACCTTTAAAATTACATTCACTTTTTAATTCTTTGAAATCCACTGGTCAGTGAATTTGGCTGTCCCTGAATGTCAGTCAAGCTAAGCACAAAGCAGGATGGTAACTGGATACAGTCTTCTGGTAGCATCCAATCATTCATCCTTGGATGAAGAGCTGGGCAGATGATAATGGAGTGAAGAACAATGGTTAGGAGAGCAAGAAAGGTCTGGAGACAGACCATTTGATAAGGGCCAATCTGAGGCACAGACTAGTAGCACAGAACAACTTCACATCTCATAGCCTAGGGACCAGCCTTTCTTCAAAGGGCACAGGAAACCTGAAAGAACAATAGAGACAAACTGTGTGATCCAGAAACTAGAAGTCCCAACCACAGAGTTATAAGGCAGGACAATAAAGCAGTATTGATCCTTCTGGAATCTGGCAGTTCTGAAACTGTGTTACTGAGATGGAGAGACACCGAGCAGAGTAATGGACACTGCTTGAGCAATGTCAAATTAGACGGAGCTATAGGTGCTTTTCTGGGTTATTTTGGGTCATTCTCTCAGAAAGCATGAAGCAAACAAGGATCAGCTAGATGACATTTGTCATCCTCCAATTTGACACTGGCTTTAGCAAAGTAGGAAAAGGAACAGATGACTGGTCTTAAGTTTTCTTAGTGTCTGTAGACTGGACAAATCACAAACACTATTGGGTGTTCTTGATCTTTTACCTGTTTTTAAAACCACATATGATTACTGGGACAAATAAGTTATGTTATTTTAAAGCTATTGTATCAAATATTTAGGTATACATTATTAATCAAGAAAATAGAGCATAACACAGAATTCAGATTGTCTGTCTGACGTTGGTCTAAGAATAATATGTAGATATACTTCCTGTAATTCAAAGTCACATGAGTTTATTTTATCATAAAAATGATGCTTTGATCAAATGGGGGGAAGTATTAGTTAATCTTTTGTTTTTACATGAATGTATGAACTTTTTCAACTGGAGAACTTTTGATTAAGTGAACAAAATAGAAAACGGTCTGAATCGAACATAAAATATTGAAAAGAAAAATTAAATCTTTTTTTCTTATAATGAAGTTACACTGCTTCTTATATTCTTATTTAACTTAGAGGAATATTTCATTATGTTTTCAGATTAGAAGGTATTGGGATTCTGGTTTTTACATGAATGGAAATACACTGTATCACCAGATTGAAAGTGAAGACAGCTTCCGGTCTGTGGAAACTTAACAATACCAAATATGGAATTTTTAACTCTCATTCTCTTTTATAAATAGCATTTCAATAATGTGAGTCTCTGAGTTAATAACATTAAGAGTTCCTAGATAATTTTTTGTACTTATCTTTCACTTCTTTAAATATTTCATTCTGCCCATTCAATGAATAACTTCTGTAAGGTAAAAGTCGGAACATTGCTCCATCTCTAATATAGTCTAGGAAGAAATGAATTATTTCTTGTGTTACATCAAGGAAGTGAAAGGGATTTCTCTATTGATTTAAATAATTACATCATCAAATAATGATATCTATATTCGTAACTATCCCAGTCTTCTTTTTTTATGAAAACAAATGTTAGGAGGAAAAAGAAAACAGGAGTTTGGTGTAAATTATATTTATAATGAGTAATGGGAAATCTCAAAGCACAGTTTAATTTTAATATGAAATTTTTATAGTATTTGATATATATAAAGTAGCTTAGGTATTTAAAGGTGACAATTTGAATAGCATCTGTGTCTGAAAGAAATATGATTGCATTGACTAATATGGAGTGGGCCTTCTTTCTGTATTTTCTCTTTAGTAGAAGAAATTATCTGATTAATTGATTTTTATGTTTCTCTTGTTTTTTAAGTATCAAATGATATATTGAATATTTTTATACTTTCCAAATGCCTAGGGTTATGGTTGATATTCATATGCAAGGATATTACTCTTAACTAGTTCAGTGGAAAAAATGGGGAATCAGAAGTCTCATAATTCTGACTATATCATTAATTACCTATAAGTACACAGGTATAAAGGCAGGGTAGACATTAGATAAGTGGCTTTGTGGAGTTTCAAGTAGTGGGTCTATTATTCTAGGAATGCATTAGAAATCCAGTTGGGAATAGAATAGGCTTCCAACTCTATCCCTCTTCAAACAAACAAAAAAATCCCATATATTTTTAATAACATCAGTTTCTGCATGCAAATACATTTGAAACAAATTCTCAAGTGTTGGCAAGAAAAAGCAAACTATTTAATTTGTATGGTATTTAGAAAAAAATAGACTACTTAAGACATGTTAGTAGATGAGAGAATCTTTAGTGATCACTGTCATTTCCAAACATGAATGATCATCAGACATAATAGAAAATCATCACGATAGAAGATGTGCTCTTAGAAATTATGCTCAGTACATCTGGGTTTGGGACTTAGAAATTAGGACTTTTTAAAAAGTTTTCTTGATTTAATTTGACCAGTCACATTAGGAACAATTAATCCAGTATTATCTGTAATATTAAAGTTGCAAAAATTAACGGTCATTAAGAGGAAAAGTAGGTGAATTTTTCCTGCATCCAAGTTCAATGTTGCATGCTGCAGAATGTCTGTCTCTATATTTGATGATGTAGCATTAAAGAAACATATTAATTTGTCAGAAATTATATAGAAGCTTCAGTCTCACAAGATAGAGATTCTGCAGATGAGTTTTATGATAAGTATTCCTGAAAAGCATGAAAAAGGTGAAGAGCACTGATCAGTCATATATGATACAGACAAGCACCACCCCAACTCTGAGGACTTCCAGAGGATACTTTCCTCTTTCTCTTATTAATGTGTTAGTATTGACTTTCATAAGACTGTATAAAAGTTAGAGAAGCAGGTGCAGCTATCTAAAATACCAGCTCACACAAACTTAAAGCTATCTATCGTCTGCTCTTCATTTTTTTTTTTTTTTTTACAAATTTCCAAATGTATTTACACTTGAAGTAGCATTTTCCCAGGGCAACCGTATGCAGTACATTGGTCCTAATCTAAGGTGCACAATACCAAATGGTCTGCATATTTCTTCTGAAAAGGTCACGTGGTTCTCACAGATAGAACACTGTAAAAAGATCAGAAGTTGCAGCTTTGTGGTCTGAAAGGAAGATTTTCCAAAAATCACTGGAAGCCTATGCTGACTTGCCTGCATAATGAATCAGAGACTTCTTTTTCTCCTTAGAAAGATACCACACCTAAACTTTCACAGGTTTGAAAACTGCACATTCATAGCATGTGGACTGGTATCCAAAGGATGGATACCTTGTTTTCAGAAACCTTTTCTATACAGCTGAAATCCCTGGTACCCAAGCACTCTCGTTTTTCCTTTTATTGGCATTCTTCTCATATATGTATTACATGAAGCAAGAGCAGGAGAGTTACTCCATGCACAGGAGTGGAAAAGCCACACTATGGCCAACAGTTTTCCTATATATTTCTGTTTTAGTCAGCTTTTTTTTTTTTTCACTGCTGTGCCCAAAGGACCTGACAAGAACAGCATAGAAGAGGAAACATTTATTTTATGACTCATGGTTTCAGAGGTCTCAGACTATAGACAGCCTGCTCCACTCTTTGGGGAACAAGGTGAGGCATAACAACAAGAATGTGGTGGAGGAATATGGCTCAAGACATCACACTAGGAAGCTGAGAAAGCAGGAGGTCCTTTCAACAAAGACAAAATATAAACCCCAAAGGCACATCCCCAGGTACCTGCCTCCTCCAGCCACACCCTACAAGCCTTCATTTATATTTCAGTTAATCTCTATCATGGATTGCGTGAAAGCTCTCATAAATCAATCATTTCACCTCTAAACTCTCATGAGTTATTTTCAAATGTGAGCTTTTGGGGGACACCTAATATCTAAATCATAAAAATTAACATGCCACTCAAGGGATATAAAAGACCTGGGGACCATATACCTCTGTTATTGATTTCTCTTTGAGGTTAACTACCTTTATTAATCCAAATCCAATTATATGGTTTATTTCATTCACAAGTCTATTGTCAGACAGATGCTTCCACAAAAGAATTATCTTCCTCAGAGAAACATGTCTAACTTCCTCATTTCTTTGTTCTGTAGCAGGTAAAAAAGACTTGAAGACTTTGACTTACTAGAGAAAAATCACCTCACATGGAAACCTCTCTTTCCTGAACATGGTTCCCAATACCACATTTCTTCTTATGCAACAACCTATTTCAAATCTTACTGTCAGATTTTCCCTTCTCATTCTCTTTGTAAACCTGAAATTTTTCAAAAGGAAAAAAAAAAACATATTATGCCTTCGTGTACCAGTAAACTGTGGCATCTCAGATTTCATTTATTATCTCCTTTGTGAAAGTTCTATTGACTCGGACAGAACTGGGGTCATGAATGGTACTGTAGACCAATGAATATGTGTGTGTGAGATAGCTTTTCATTACTATAACAAAATACCTAAGATAACCATATTGTTGTGTATTATCACACATCCTCACTTCTCAGTACCAATTTTCTGTATCAGTAAGCTTTCTATTACTATGACAAAATACTTCAGATATTCAATTTAAAAAGAGGCAAGTTTCATTTTGTATCATAATTTTGGAGGTGTCAGTCCAAGTGGATTGTCCTATTGCTTTTTTGGCAAAGAGTACCTTTTGGTGTGAATGTGTGGCAGAGTAAATCTGCTCACCTCATGATGGCTTGAAATCAAAAGAAAGAGAAAAAGAGTAGAGTCCCAGAGTTTCCTTCAAGGGAACTTGCAAAGACTTAAGACATCCTACTAGGCACAACGTCTTAAGGGTTTCCCAGGATTTCTAATAGCACAAAGTTGAGGACCAAGCCTTTAACACATCAGCTTTTGTGGAACATTCTAGATCCAAACTATACCAGGGAGTGTGGTTGGATGTTTTCTCTCTAATTGTTTTCCAAATGTGGTAATAGCAACTTCTCCACTTAATGATTTCCTTGTAACAATCAAGATCACCTTATTCAAATGGTTGCTATTGTTTTCCCACAGTTAATTAAAAAAACTATTTTTTCTGAATTAACATATTGGCTTGGAATTCTGCAGTTTTAGTATGTGATTTTCATTGCTAATTGCAAGTATTGAAAATAAATACCCATACCTATTTTTAAACACCACGAGACTATTGGACTTTTTGAGACTTTTGTAAATAAGCAGGTGTTAGAAAACCTTCCATTTTTACTCTCTGAGTCCTCCTGGAGTAGCTTTGCAAACAATGACCTCTATTCCCATATCCGTCACTGGTCTCAAGTCAAGGAGAAACAGATTTCCCTCAAAAATATGAACATGAAAGGTATGTGAGTTTGTTGGTTTCCAGGCTTCTACATTCCTTAGGATCATGAGTCTCTCCAAGATCCATACACCTATAGACAGTGTGGTTCCTCTTCGAGGTCTTTTTCTTAAATGTCTCCTACCAGTCCCTTTAGATGGTTAAGAAAACCTGCCTACAATTAAATTTGACAGGTCTTCTCCACTGATCTCCCTGAATACCAGGGAGAACACAATGTGAGTCCTCTTGAAATCTTGAAACGATTCAGGTCCTCTAGTTTTTCTCTAAAATTTAGAAACTATATCACATTTCTATTGTGTTGCATTCTCAAACAAATAAAGCCATGTAACATTAATGTTAGCATCAGAATATTAGTTTACTATGTGACCTTACTGATAACTTAAATTTGACTGGTAAAATCACTCAAGTATCTGCAAAAATGAGAGAATTGTATATTATTACCTACAAAAAGTGTACTGCAGGTCTAATGTTATTACTAAAGCCCAGTACAAACCTACTATTACTATTCTTAACAACCCATCAACTATATCACAGATTCTATCCATCCATCTTTCCCTCCTATAATTCTTGCAATATCTTAATGGTCACTTGCTCTTTTTTTCTTGTTTCAACCCATTATTCACAGTTAGGTAAGAAATATTTCTATGAAGCAATTCTGATCGTGTCATTTTTTTCTATAAATATTTATGTTATTGGTATAAATTTCAACCTACAGAAGTAAAAAAAAAAACTCCCCAAATTTCGGATCCATTAACATTCACCTATACAACCCCACTTGGTGTTCAGTAACTTCCCTAAATCACACAGAAATACTGAATTTCTTTGGGTTGCTCATTCTTACACATTGACCCTTGCTCAACCTTTTAAAAGAGGCTCTCCTCACCTTCAGCCTGCTTTTGGCTTTCATCTTGTTTGTCTGATTCTTACACTTCTTTAAGGGTTCAGCTCAATGATTATATCCTGTTGGGAACAGCAGATTTCTCTAAATCCCTCCTCACAAGTGCGAGCTTAGCTATCTTGTTATGCATTCACATCCTTCTTTCAACTAACCTCTGTCAAAATATTTGTCAACTGTATTGAGATTTTTCAGTTACTATCTACTCTATGAAAATGAATTTTTTAAAGCTAGATATTGACTCTTATTTACTTTTACTCACATGGTTTAACGTGACTGTAGACTCATATAAGTGCACACATCACATAAATAATTATTGAACAAACTCTCAGTGAATCTTTTAACAGTATTGACTACTTCCTAGTTATACCTAATTTGCATAATAATTTTATCTCTCATAACTATGGAAACCATTTCTTGGCTATTTTGGTGTTGAGTGATTTTACATAAAGAATCAAAAGCTTCCAACAATTATTGGAGAATTACTTTATTGCTATACTAATTTCATAGAAGAAAATATATATTTATACATGCATGAGAAATCCATTTAAATTGGCAGGGCTAAGACAATTTGTAATAATTTCTGTAATTAGTAAATGGGAGATCTCAATTTCTAAACTTAAGTAAAAACTTCTCACATATAATGACATACTCAGCAATCTGATTGATTGGCTTATAAATGTAAAAATAATAAAGTAATAATACAGAACTTTGTTATTTGTTGAAGAGGTCAAATCTATCAATAGCCAAATTCAAAATTCTTTCTTGGAATTACTCACTGTTTATCTAAGAGCACATAGATAAGGGAGGACAATTTAAGATTGTTTTTAAATATTAATTTGTATCAGTAATCAACTGCTGAATATGCAGTAATAGCTATTTCCTTACTCCACTGAGTAACATACTGAAGAATAAAGTGTAAATGCCACTACCTGTAACCTTGAAATCCACACAACATGATTGACAAATTAGTCAATTTTAAGGTTAGAAAAATTTAAGAAATTTCTTATTTTCAACAAAATACACTAATTTTTACTTACATGATTGGTATCTACTTGTAGATTTTCTTTAAGGATATTTTCAATAACACATTTTATTTACAAGTTAATAATCATTCTGAATGGTTATAAGCACAAGCAAGCAAAAGTGACTTTACTCCATTAGATACAAAATTGAAAATGGCCATATGTGTTAAAATTCTACCATTTAAATTATTTGACATAAGTAGCCACATGTTTTAAAATTCTACCTTTTAAATTCTTTGACATCAGACATATTTTGCTAGAAATCTGATGAGTTGTTTTGGTACTCTGATTCTTCAGCCACTGCTGGTTTAGTTGGAAGATTTGAGTTCACATAACCATGACTTCAACTGTTTCTTCTGCATACCATTTGTGCAATCTTGGTCAAATTACATTTATTCTGAATCTTCATTTCAGACTTGGAAAAGTAATATTTAATGTAATTAATATTATTAAAATAGGGAATGTGTGAATATACCTCAACCATTTAAATGATAGCCTATTACCAGTAAATTCACATTGAATTGGTATCTTTAAATTAACCCAATTCAATCTCTTCAATTTGTATATATTGACTTTAGATGAACAAGTTATTTTAGATAGAGATAACTCAAACTAAAACATAAAGTATAATAATGAAAATTGAAGATTCTGAAATCACTGTCCTTAGGAAGAATGATTGGAGAGAAGTCAAAACATGGTGATTTAAGAGTTTATTTTCATAATATTGTGAAATCATTAGAATATGATGAGGAGTTTTGTGTTTTTAGAATTCTACCTATACCTAGTAATAATAATTTTTGTAATAATAATTTTATAATTTGCTTCTATTTTCTCCTATTTTATATTAACATTATGTTTTTAAAGTCCAGTCTATTGTAAATATTAATTTTCTCACTCCAATTTTTGTTCTTTACCATGACTGTATGATAATATATTTTAATGTAAATTATATAGATAAATATGAATAAAGAGTCAATATACAAATTTTTGCTTAATGATTCATTTAAATTTAATTTAAATAATGGTAAAATGATAAAAGACCATGCAAAAATACTCTCATTTGCATGATTTACATCATCATTTAAAAGCACTTAATTGACACTTAAAACCTGAGCTTTGATTTCACTTGAGAAAAATTATTGTTGAATATCTTTCTAGGCTAGAACCTCATTCTTATCTTTACCCATCATTATTGGTATACTTCTCACATTATTATAAAGGTCAGCAGAACCCACAGAGTAAAAAGGAAATTAATGGATTTTGAGTCAGGAAATAAAAAAAAGAACTGAACTTTACTCAGAATTCTATAGTGGCCCTTTTCAGTAGTGTTTCAGGGAAGAACTTGCCAGTGAAATTTGCAGAAGAACTTATGTAAATAGGGTAAAGCACTTTTATGAAGTGGGTTTTAAACATTAGCCTTCTCTCTAATTCAGTATATTGAGATGATAGTTGTTAACTCTCTTTCCCTCTCTTCATGCACATTCTCATTCATTCATTCTTTCATCCACATATAGTTATGTATAGATATGCAGACATACAAATATGATGCATATATAATGTAAAATGTGTATATCATGCATAAAATATATGAATAGATATTTTCTTATATGCGATTTTCTCTTGTTAGAAAAACTGACATTTTTCATTCATGCAACACATCATGTTCAGTGAAAATCATATTTCAAAACATTGCTGTTATTTTAAGAAAGAACTATAAATTAGAAAATACTGATAAGTTCTTAATTATCCTTTGGAATTTTCCTAGTTTGACTCTCTTTTAATAATTTTAGTTATATCATGTATAATTTGCTTCTATTTTCTTCTATTTTATATTAACATTATGTTTTTAAAGTTATGTATATTTTCAATATTAATTTTCTCACTCCAATTTTTGTTCTTTACCATGACCATATTTCTGCAAAAAAACACATTTATAGAAAAATGCAATTTAAAATGTTCATATGTCCTTTGTTTTTCTTCTTTTACATCTTAATTTCCTGTTTTTAAAACATGAAAAATTACCTATTTCTATTAATAAACATGGATTTGAATGTTAATTCCATATACTTTTTAACAAAAATACAATTTAACAGCAGATATCAGTTAGAATCATCTTGATCTTATTTTAAATAAATGGACCCATATATTTACCTGGTCTGCTTGTGTGGATAACTATTTCTAAAATTGAGATGAAAAAGACTCATTGAATATTCCAAGACATAAAAGCTGAACTTAAACTAAATTCACATAATGTTGCTTTGCTGCTAATATTTGCAACTCCAGAATCTGTTTTCTTGATCAAATTGCAGTTTCCAAAACAGGCTGAGCAATTTTACGGCTGTGTTGTTCTTGGGTAATCATGAAAGCTTCTGATTTGCTTACAATACTTCAGCTGAATTATACAATTTAGGGATAAATTGACATGGTGGCCTCCTCATTAGCTGTTGCTAAGTGATGTGATTCCTCAGCCTTATCTTAGTCTTCATGTCAGCATCCATTACTCTATTTTTCATGATTGGTTGCAATTCAGTTATGCCTACAAGTTGGCATGGCTATCAGTTTGGAATGGGCTAGAGCTTTCAAACAGAGCCTAAAATACATAGGCATGCTGCATATATTTTAAGGTTTTATGCATAAATATTAATTTCACCATTATCACCATTGCATTAAAAGAAACAGGACATTGCAAGTACCTCAGTCTATTTTAGTGTTTTTATTTTAGTTAGCTTATTTTACTGGCATTATATTTCCTTTCAAGTAGTCTAAATATTTTGAGTCTCTTAAATTTATGAGATCTGATAGACATCCTATAGAGTATTAGAATTTTAGAATTGCTAAGACCCAAAAAATTAATTATTCCATTCCTTTGTGCTTTAGAGATGTTCAACTTTCAAGTTGGATGTTCTTCTTTTGTCCTCAATATGTCTCTCAAGAAATAAAATCCTAGCTATTTTATAGTTCAGTATTCCATCTAGCAGAATCTATAATTTGTATTATGATTCTAATAGGTTTTCACTCACTAATACATAATTTAATCATTTCACTTAAACAAAATAGCAAAGAATAATGAGAAGTTAACATTATTATAAATTTTCAACTTCTAACTAATATAAATTAAATAAGCACTAAGTTTTTGTGTAGCTTCTTACTGATTTTGTATTCTCCACCTCAATTCTCCTTCCATTGTGCATACAGGTTTAATAACAAATGTAAACATAATTAATTATTTGTTTTTAAGTTGCTGTGAATATTAAGTTTATATTAAGTATGTTAATTTCTAAAATATAGAATGTACATTGTTTTAATACATCAAGGTGTAAATTAACATTAAAAGTTTTTTGGATGAAATGTTTCTAATGAAAATTTATAAAATTAGTCAAAATATGAAAATTGTCTTTTGGAAGAAATTAAATTGCTAAGATCAGTTATAAGAAAACAAGAATGTAAAACAAGTGGTGGTAAAAATAATAGAACAAATATAAAAAGAACAAATATAATTAGAGAGTAAGGGCTAGCATTCAGAGCCACTCTAACTGTAGGAAGCTCAGAAGAGATGATTCATAAATTTAGTTGCTAAGGTGGACTCTTATGGGGCGATGAGGACACATTAAAGAAGAAAAGCAGACATTATTGTCACAGGAATGAAACAGTGTTATCCTAGATCTCTAATGTTATATACCACTGATTATACTAAAATCCTTAACTTAAAAAAATTAATGACTCACACATGAAAATGAAATAACATAATTATTAAATAAGACAAAATAGATGATAGAACTAAGTCCAAATGATGCTCAAGTAATGGTATTAGCAGTTACTGGTTTTTCTATGCTTACAATACTTGAGGTGAAATAAAAGATTGAAAATTTCATGTAAAAAAACTGTAAACATAAAAGAAAACCAGTGGAATTTTAAAATGTAGTAAATAAAAAGCTTAAAGGATATTTTGACAGTAGATTGAACAGTTGAGAATGAATTATTTTACATATAAATCAGAAGAAAATATGCAGAAGGAAACAGGAGAGAAAAAAGATGTCAAGATACAAAAGAAAGTAAGAAAAGACAGTTACATATAGATGTCTTAATTCTATATAGTAGAGGAGATAAGAAGGAAGCAGAAGCAATGGTGGATAAATGTCTAAATTTAAAATTTCTAAGTTTAGAAATAGTAGAAATTGACAGTAAGGCACAGATTATTTTCTTTTACTTTTTTTTTTTTTTTCTGGTATCAGGGACAGAACCCAGGGGTACCTAACCATTGAGCCACATCACCAGCCCTTTTAATTTTTTTTTTTTTTTAATTTAGAGATAATGTCTCACCAAATTGCTCAGGGTCTCAGTAAGTTGCTGAGGCTCTCTTGGGACTTTTAATCCTCCTACCTCAGCCTCCCAGACCTCTGGGATTATAGGTATGTGCCATGGATTTAAGAACCCTTACAAAAATTAAACAAATAAAAAATGGAAACTCATACCTAGGAACCATAATTAAACTCAAATTTGAAAACAAGAAATAAATTAAAATATTATTGCTTAATTAGAAAATGACACTCAAATGAAAGAAAATAAGGCCAGTTCATAAACAACTGTGCAATAAGAATTTTCTTTGAAATGAAAATGGAAATCAAAGAGATTTTCAGGCTAGTTATTGAACTTTTCACAAATAAAAATCGAACAACACACACAAAAACAGTGCTCACTAGGCTAAAGAAAAATTTTCCAGTTGGAATCTTAAAGATACAGGAAGAAAAAAAAATAGCTATGAAAATATGAAATCTTGACTGAATTTAATTTTTACTGTGTTAAAATAAAAATTATATTCTCACTTTAAAATAAACAATAAACATGGAGTTAAAATTCATCAGACAACCCATTATAAAGTCAAGTGGAGGATAAATGACTATAAATTCAAAACCTAAAGTTTATATTTTGATAAGGTAAAGGTGGATGTAATATTATTTTGATATTTGTTTAAAGAGTAGAACAATGATATATGGTTACCAGTCTCAGTAACTTAGCAAGACCCTGTCTCACAATAAAATAAGTAAATAAATGAAAAGGACTTGGAGTTGTGGTTCAGTGGTTAAGTCCTTGGGCTCAATTCCTGGTACCAAAAAGGAAAACAAAACAACAACAAACAGAAACTGGGGACTGCAGATACAGCTCAGTGGGTAGAGTGCCTGCCTCTCCTGCATGAGGACCTGGGTTCCCAGCACCACAAGATTAAAAAAAAAAAAAAAAAAAGGAAAGACTGTATGGTTATTAAGTCAGAAACAGGGAAAATTGTGCAAGAATTACTAAATAAATAAAATAAGTAAAAAAATGGACGAAAAAATAAAAGTACAGTAAGTGTGAGAAAAGTAGAGATCAGATATTAAGGCAACATTTGAAAAACATAAGTATCAATTTTACATTAAATGTAAATGGAGTATAGATCGAATTAGAATACTAGGATTAGCTTTTCTGTTTTACAATTACTAACAACATTTGTTTCAGTTCCAGAGGATGGGACAAAGTATAACAGCATAGAATAAACAAGCAAGTAGGTAAGGGGAATGGGAGGGAAGAGAGGAACTCTGTGAGGCCCTGGGTAAAGGTATTGCAGATTAACTTTCTTTTTCCCCTATGGTAGTGTTTTTCCTTTTCATGAGGCAAAAGATGTATGAGAACTCTTGGAAACAGATGTCTTTTCCCACTATCTTACTTCATGTTCCCTGTAGGTTGAGGAACTCTGTGAGGCCCTGGGTAAAGGTATTGCAGATTAACTTTCTTTTTCCCCTATGGTAGTGTTTTTCCTTTTCATGAGGCAAAAGATGTATGAGAACTCTTGGAAACAGATGTCTTTTCCCACTATCTTACTTCATGTTCCCTGTAGGTTGCAGAATGGAATGTCACACAAACCAAAGTGTGTTCTGAGTTCGTCTGAAAAAGCATAGTTGAATTCATGTAAGTAAATTCAGCTTGGAGTTCTCTCTGGAAGCACCTCACAAAGTATAAAAACAAAGGAATGCAATACTGAGACTCAAAGCAAGATACAATAAATGCTTCTGAGACTGTAGGTTGTGTCACAGCACTTACCTATAACCTTGCCATCTGAAATATAAGCCAGAAACATGTTTCTGACTTAAACGTGAAAATAAAGGCATTTCTCAAATGGGTGCTGATGTCATTGTAGAGCTGACAGAGTGAATGTTAGCAGAAATTTATTTACGAAATCTTAATTAGGCTTTCAAATAAATCTGGGAGGACTGCTAGATTGAAATATAAGGCATAAGAAAGGTATAGTACAAAAAGCTTAGACAATGAGGACATTGTAATGCAGAAAGAACACTTCTAATGCCCAAGTACATATTCATCACATAATCAAAGCTGTCAAATGACAATAAATTCCCATCACTTCCAGATCCATGAATAGTATCTGCTTTATTGACAAAGTTGCAACTTCTATAAATGCTTAACTGTGTTGATTCTAATTATTTCAAACACAATATATGTCTTTTTTATTTTTAGTTATATAATATATACATTAAGTTGATAGATTTTGAAGGATCCCACTTTCAACACTTCAAACAATGCATATGAATAAAGACATTGACATGGGGGGAGAAAAAAACCAAAGTGTGAATACTTGTTAATTAGCACATCTGTGTGAACTATTTCATTGATTCCTTTGCTCTCATTGAGGCTAATACAGAGCCCCAAGGAGGAAATGGAACAAATTTAAGTGGTGTATATAGAAATCAGTGGGTGGGAATTTGGGGATAGCATGGATATATGTGAAATGAGATTCCATACAAGAGTTGAGTGTATGAACTTTTCCCTAAGTTAGCTACTGAAACTGAGTATAAATGCAAAAGAGATAAGGGAAGATGTAAAATATATGATAAAAGCAAAACAAAATAGAAAACTGGACAATGACATCAAGAGATCACCTTGACCACCCAACCCTGTGATCATTTCTTCTTTTGAACCATATTTTTAATATAGAATATGTTGAGTATACTGTATCGTTAGACATCATTCAGTTAAGAGATCACAGTCTTAAAAAAAAAAAAAGTATTCCTGTGTTTTAGGAGTGAACTACATTTGCACAGGATGACTAATTTTTTAAATGGAGTATTATTTTTAAACATCACTGCGTTTTTAAGACTAGTGGGACCAAAAGAGACAAGGCACTATGTCCCAACAGTATAAATGATAGACTATATAGCAAAAGATTAAAATAAGACAATCTAAGGAAGTAAAATAAGGACTGCAAATAATATTGAAAACAATTCCAACCATACTGCTCTTATCTCAACAGGACTGCAGGGAGCCAGTTTCTTCTACACTAGTTAAGCACAGACCAAATTAGAAATGCAAAACTGTTTGATAAGTTAGATCAAGAAAGTGATACTTCAGATCTATGATAAACACATTTCAAGATAATGGCATTTTGATGTGAGTTCCCTGAGAAAGGTCAGATTTGTTCTGTGGACAAGGTAACAAAAGCATTTGCTATCAATGAGTTAATCTCAGAAGAGAAAGTGTCTTCCCTATGGATCTATCATTCTGTTCACTGCTTGTCAATTTACCTGTGAAAAGGGGTATAGGGTGGGGATGGGCTCCTGTATCTCAACATATATCATGGAAATAGTGGGAGAAGTTGAATGCAGAGAGAAAACTGGAACAAAACCATCAATCTTATTTGCAATGTAGATTAATGAAGATGGCAGTTTATCATATCTAGATGAAGAGAGTTGCAGGTGGCCTTCAGAGAAGCAGTGTTAGGAAAGAAAAATAGAAGTTTAAACCAAGGATCTGAGTAACAGGAAGGAAAACTGTGACTGGTAGTAGACTACTAATGATTTGAGCTTTTCCATTTTATGACAATTAAGAAGACAGGAATTGGAACCAATACATGTTGAATACCAAATTAATAAGGTACTTCATTACTAATGCCATGCACATGTTTCTAGTTCATGATATACAAAATTACATAATTATGGTTGTGATTTTTTAAAATTATTTCCCACACATATATTTATTATGTTTAAACCAGTTTGATGCATTTTGTTAATATAAATTAATGTGTTTTGCTTAAAACAAAATATATACTTCCCCATTGAATGAGAAACAATAATTGATTCAGTTATTTATTCTACATAAAGAATAATACATATTGGATATTGTAGCATTCTAAATTCTAAATGCTATCAGAAGTTGCACCTCAAAATCTGGTTAACTATTTTTTTTTTAAATCTAAGAAAGCCAATAGCTATTGTACAAAATCTCTAGTTCATCTTTATTCTGAATAAATATACATATTCACTTGATATTTCATTTAATACTAATTCACCAAATCCCCCATCTTTTCTTGGTTATAAGAATAATATTTTAACTCTTACTAATTTTGATTGTGAAACAAAATGACTGCAGTTTAGGACAAGAACAATTTATTCTTCCAAAGCTGTAGTCTAAGTCATCATGTGACATAGTGGTCTAATAGTGATGATAATATTCATATTATTTTACTTTAAGTTTATTAATGGGTCTCTTTCAGTTTCTATTTGTGCACTCTATTGCCATGGTCTTAGAAACTGAAAAAATACATAAGTTTTTACTTAATTTTTGTAGCCACGTACATCAAATGTTGCCTCCATATGTATACCCCTTACTAAAAGGAACTTAACTGTTTAATCTGATCACCACTTGCTTGTGAAGAGCTGTGATAAGTATTTCACATGTCAATATTCCTCTCTATCAATAAACTAAGTACAAGCAATAATGTCAATTAGGGAAAACTGAAGAAAAACCTATTAGTATTAATATGCACATATTCCTGATTACACAGAGGCACACGCACAGACTCAAGCAAAGACTCATGGACTCATATCCACTAAGATAAATATTCAGCAAAAAAGAAGAAAGAAATTATATTAAGCTCATGAAAATCCTACTTTATAAAGTAATCAAGTGTACCGAATTTTAGGAGTTATCTACTAGTTCCTATCAAATAGTGTGTTTGTAACAAAAAGTAAAAAAACAAAAACAACAAAAGTTAAATTAAAAAAAATGAGACCTGATAATTGTAATACTTACTGGGGCCACTAGAATTGTCTTTAGTATTGTATAATAGCTGACATATTTAAAGACAGAAAAAAAAAGTAATAAAATGTCATAGCCATGGAGTAATTATTGTGTTCTAGGCAATGGCACATAGCACCCAACTTACATATATTAACTCCTTTACTAATTACCATAATCCTGTGGTAGATGTGTAATATTATCTTTATTTATTTTTATTGAACAAGTAAGGAAACTGAATTACCAAGAAATCAAAATATTTACTCAAGATAACATAGCAAATAAAGTGAAAACATTCAATTGGACCCCACAAAATCAGTTTCTAAAGACCATGGTTTTATAAGGGCATCCTAATGATGTTTCGGTGGGATACATGAAAACTTTATTAGAAAATTTTAGGTTGACCTATAAATTACCTATTTATAGCAAGAAAGGATAACAATGGATTAAAATATAAATCTGTTTTTATACATTAACATTCTTGCCAAAGTTATCAAAAACACATTTCAGCTCTAAATAAGGATAAGTGAATTAAATAAGTAATAAAATAGACCTTACCACAATTTTAATAGAATGAAAAAGTGCTACAAAACTAGTTGCGAAAATATTTTTAAAAGTTTTTTGTTATTGTTGTTTCTTTTTTTAAATAAAGGTAACTAACTAGGTTAGGAATTAAAATTGGAGATCACAACCTCTAAATAAGTCAAATCCAAGGAAAGGAAAATGAAAGCCTAGAGAAGAGACTACAATTTTAGAGTAGCGTTTACGATTTTAATTGTTTATTATGCATGTGTGTACAGGCATTTGTAGTATGTCGAATATATATATACATACATACATATGTTGGCTATGCACATGCAGAATATATGTATATAACATTTGTATTTTTGAATTTATATGCATAGCATATATATGTGATATGTTTATGAAGATGCCACTTGACTTACAATGAGGTTCTATCAACAATATAGAGCAACTACTAAACCCATCCTAAGTCTTAAATATTCTAAGTAGAGAATTATTTACTCTCTATAATCTGCTGGACCTCATAGCTTAGTAAGGTAGTACACTGCAGAAGGTCAGGTTTTACTCAGTAAGCTGTGCCTCTCTGCCACTGTGTAGCCTCAGGAGAAAGTTTCTTATAGTGATCAATTACCCTCATTTTTCTTCAAATCTCTTGAATTCCCTAGCCATTTCTCATTTACCATTCTTGTATTTCTTGGCCAGTCTATTTGGATCTTATTTGACCAAATGACTCTACCAATGCCTAATTAATTGCTGATTCTTATCCTCGTTTTCTTTAACTATGTTATTGAAGGCTTATTTAGCCACCAAAAACCTTAATTTTTGTCACACATCAGTATAATCCTCTTTAATCCCTTCTTTTGATATTAACACCATCACTGTAATGATTTCTGTGACAAGACTCTTACCCAGCTGGCATGATAAGCACATACTTGTATTCTCAGGACACAGGAGGCTGAGGCAGGAGGATTGCCAGTTCAAAGCCAGCCTCAGGTGTGGGGAACTACAGGATGCCCTTGGGCTGAACTCCCCCCACACACACACACACACACTCCACCATGCCACAGCCTGGAGCACTGGGGATACCCTTCTGGCACACAAGTGAAAGCTGCCTGAGGAAAGTGGCTTTTACCCTAGCTTGCAATGGGAGACCACGTCAAGCCTTACCTGTGCAGTTACCTAATGGGAATGGGCAACACCCTGAAACCTGATTCCCCTGCCTAATTTATGTATAACATTCTATCAAACCTCTGTCCCCCCTATAAAAATAAAGAGAATCCGGGTGCTTGCTCTCTTGCTCCTTCCAGCGCTGGAGCTGATCCTTTTGGTCATTGAGCTGAAGCGCCCTGCCTTGGAAACTTATGTTCCTGTGCTGCTTGGTTTCTTTGCGGTTTTCTTAGTTATTGATACAGCCAGCTCCTTTGAACCCAGTTCCTATTGCCAGCCTAGCCAGCTGGTGACACTTAGAAACTTACTGAGACTCTGTTTCTAAAGAAAAAAGTAAAAGGGCTACCTAGGGACTTGGTTCAGTGGTACACCACCCCTGAATTCAGTCCCTGCTACCAAAAGACAAACAAACAAACAAACAAAAAAACTCCAAAACAAAAGCTAAAACCAAACACCATCACCAAAAATAACTCTTTACCCAAACACTCAAAATAAATTTCAAAATAAAAGGTCACAGGAATGTCAGCAGACAAGATTATACAACATGCAACTCAGAGGGAATAAAAACTATATGACCAATATGTAAACAATTCAATCATATCATATGATGGCAGATTCAAGAATAACTTCAGCAAGTTGGTAGGAGCAGAATCAGACATGATTAAAGATAGGAAAGAGGTTGGGGAGTGGTTTTCCATTACATGCTCAGAGTAGGGCCTTGCACCTTTGATTAGATGAAGTAAAAGTAGCTCTTTATAATCAGAAAAATGACCACAAATTCTGTTTGAAACCATTCTGTGTAAGAGATGCATTGGGCCTTCAGGCAGAGATGTTAATTTGACACTTGAACAGAGATATCTAGTATGTAAGACACAACACAGGTAAGAATTTAAAATAAATGAATACGTACATTTCATTCAGTAGTCAATTAAACATAGCTACACATTTCAGCTACAGGTAACATATAATGTGCTTCTGATAGTGATTGGCAGCGCTCTAGGGCAGCATGAATGTGCCTATTGCCCACACTGGGCTGCAGCCCTCCAAGGTGTCCATACCATACTAAGGAAGAATAGCTGTTCTGAAGGTTTCTTTTACTGAAATGAAACCAATATTTTACTTAAAAAAATTTCAATTTCTGGAACTTCAGGCATTAGGAAGATGCATTTCTTTTTTTTCTGAAAATAAGTAATTTAAGCTTTTCTTATATGAATTGCAGGTTCTAATATTTTGTAAGATCGACTTTGCTATAACTGTGTCTCCCTAATGTTTTCCCATTTTAAATTACAGAAAAAGGTTGTGAGCACTCTCAGCATTTAAGAATGCTGCTTCTAGACAGAATCTTAACCGAAAAGTGATTCCTGGTATTGACCAATACTATTGTGCTAGCCAGCTTTCCATGACCTTAACAAATATCTAAAATGAACAACTTTACAAGAGAAAATATTTATTTTGGCTCACCCTGTGGAGGTTTCAGTCGGTACTTTTTTGGGCCCCTGGTAAGGGAGCACATCACGGTGGGGAGCATTTGGCTGAGCAAATCTGTTGGCCTAGCTGCCAGGATGTGAAGGAGAGAAAGACAAGGGACAGGGTCTCATTATCCCCTTTGAGGACACACCTCCCAAAGGCCTAACCCCCTCCCACTAGGTGTTACTTTAAGTTTCCATCAACTCCCAATTGCCTCAAGCTGAGGATCAGTTCTCTAACACAGGTCTTTGAGAGGACCATCCAGATTCAAATTCTAAGTAACATTGAAGTCATGTCATGTTTTATCGCTTACACTTCACAGGTGCAGCACTTCAGTATTTTGCATGTGATTACTTTACAAAATAAAATGTGGATTCTCTTCTTTACAAATCCAGGAAAAACAAGTCTCAGCAGTAGTTCAGCAAATCCACGTGGTGATGGTTACCTTGTGGAATTCATTTACCCTTAAGACTTGATCACAGTTCAAAGTTAAGATAGCTGATTCTAATTCTAGGTACTGAAAGATGCAATTCTAAAAAAAAGTTCCTGAGAAGTTAAGATAGTTTTAATTGGCTCTTTAGTGAAAAAAAAAAATGTGTTGTTTTATGGCTTCCTGAAATAATCAGTGATTTATCTTTATCCACTCCTTATCAGTTGAAATTCTTCTTAGTTGTATGTAAAAAATTGAAAAGGTAGACCTAATTAGGAAACACACACACACACACACACACACACTTTAAATTTTGCAGACACACATTTGTAGATGCCATCAGATGCACGAGAGTATTAATCAGAATAAAACAGCAACAGATAAAGATAAATCTTATTTCCTTAAAAATCAAGAGAGTTGTAGCCAAAATATGCTGTTTGAAAAAACTGATTCAGAATTACAAATATGGTGTATTTGTCAAATAAAATTAAGAGAATCATATATGATGTTCTGCACTTGCACTTACTCTAACAGGGGTATCATTTTGGTTTTAATTTGTTTTTTTTTTCTTGATGATTAATGTTGTTAAGCATTTTTGCAAATATGTCTTGGCCCATCATATGTCTTCTTTTGAGAAATGTCTATTCAGATCCTTGCCCATTTCTGAATCTGATTATTTATTATCTTACTATTGAATCACATGCTTCCCTTGCATGGTTTCTCTTTTCTTTGTTGATTGTTTTCTTTTCTGTGACAATTTTTAGTTTGATGTAATCTTTTGTTGCCTGCACCTATTACCTTTTAGTTATATCAAAAAAGAAAGAAAAAAAACAAAACAACAACAACAAAAACAAAAATTCTTGCCCAGTACATCATGGAAAATTGTTCCTATGTTTTCTTCTAGTAGTTTTCTGGTTACAAGTCTTACATTTAAGTCTTCAAATCATTTCAGAATGGCTACAATATTTTTTAAAATGTTTTTATTCTAATTTGCTATATATGACAGCAAAGTGCATGACAATTCATATAAAACATATAGAGCACAATTTTTCATATCTCTGGATGTATACAAAGTATAATCACGCCACTGATGTCTTCATGCATGTACTTAGAGTAATGATGTCCATCTCATTCCACCATCTTTTTTACACCCCTTGCCTCCTCCTTTTACCTCCCTCCCCTTTGTCCTATCTACAGTTCATCTACTCTCCTCATGCTCCCCCTCCCAAGCCCACTGTGAATCAGCCTCCTTATATCATAGAAAACAATTGGCATTTAGGTTAACTTCACTTAGCATTATATTCTCCAACTCCATCCATTTACATGCAAATGTTATGATTTTATTCTCTTTTATTGCTGAATAATATTATATATTATATAATTTGTTTGATAAAAAGCACATTTTGGTGAGGATGATGGAGAAAAGGAAAACCCTTGTATACTGTTGGTGAGAAACCAACAGTACAGAGTTTCCTAAAAAAATTAAAAATGGAACTGCCATATGATTCAGCAATCCTACTACTGTATTTAAGTCCAAAGGAAATGATACCAATAGTCAAGCGGATATGTGTACTATCATGTTCCTTCATCAGTACTCACAAGAGTCAAAATATGGAATCAAACAAGGCACCTATCATTATGTATGAATAATAAATGTGGCCTGACAGTTTATTATACTCAAACTTAAAAAAATTCTTGTTATTTTGATAACATAGATGAACAGACGCAGACATTTATATTAAAATAAATAAGACAGATACAGAAAGGTGAAATGTGCACAACCTCACTTATATGTGAAATCTTAAAATTTAAACTCAAGAAACAGAAAATAGAATGGTGGTTACTAAGTCCTGGAGGTGGGGAAGTTGTGAAGATTTTAGTCAAAGAATGTGAAATTGCAGCTAGGTTGAGAATAATTTCAAGAGATCTAATATTATATGTCATAATGACTATGTTGAAAACATACTGTATACTTGAGATATGGGCAGTAGTTAATTTCAAGTGTTCTCACACAAAATAAAGGGCAGTAATTAATTTCAAGTGTTCTGTCACAAAATAAAATAAAAATATGTCAGGTTTTGAACTGTTAATATCCCAATTTAGCCATTCCACAAGGTATACATATATAAAAACACTATGTTGTACAACATAAATACAGGTATGTATCACATAATATTTCCATTAATGATGACTGACATATGCAATTCTGCTTTCATGCGATTATATCATCCAAGAACATCATAGTTATCTTAGTTTATATATAAAGGATGCTCTATAATGTCTATAATGTATTTCTCAGAATATATCCCTATCATTGTGATGCATGACTTACATACACTGTCAATCAAGAAAATAAATATACATGAATATAAACACTGTTGATTAGAGGTTCCCATCCTTTATTTTAAATTAAATAATTAAGAGTCAAATAGTTTATTCAGTTTACCATATTGTCATTTTTATACTTAAATGTTATAGTGGGACAATGAGAATCACTAGTGGTTATGTGTTTGAATAAAAATTAAAATATTTTTATAAATTCAAATATAATAGAAACTAAAGCTGGGATATTTCTGCATGTTTGGATAAAGTAGACACATTTGTTTCTTCCACTTATTTTGAAAGGTTTCTTTAGAATGTAAATTTTTTTTACAGTATCTTGATGTATTTTTTCAGATTCTGAATAGCTAGTCATTGTAACATTCTGTTGAAAATGAGAGACTTTCAAATTCCCAGACTGCATTGATGACAAGAAAGATAACCTTTCTTCCCTCTTAAACTATTACTCACAATTATTTGATATCATTTATCTGCATTCTTCAGAGTTCTGACAGTTCTGGCTTTCTGCCATGTTCATGTCACTTTGGGCAAAGATGATGTGTTAGAGGAAAACACGACATAGGATTTTTCAAACTTTGCTTGATTAAAAGAAATAGAGAGCAGGGTGTGGTGGCTCATGCCTGTAATCCCAGTGGCTGGGGAGGCTGAGATAGGAGGATCACAAGTTCAAAGCTAGCCTCATCACCAGTGAAGTGCTAAGAAACTCAGTGAGACCATCTCTAAATAAAATACAAAAAGCACTGAGGATGTGGCTCAGTGGCCAAGTGCCCCTAAGTTCAATCCCTGGCACCCAAAAATAAATAAATAAATAAATAGAGAAAACTATCACAAATACATTTGTTTTTTAGAAAATATGGCTTAAATTATTTTGAGGGACGCATTTAGAGTGAAACAATAAAAAATTAAAAATGGTTAATAATATAATAAATTATATTTGTAAGGAGATAATATCTAGTAGTGTTTTAAAAATTACTTTATCACAAATGTCAAGTTAATATCCTTTTATGAAAGTTAAAAAGCAGATTTTAGTTACATTTCATATATATATATAATTGGTTATGAAAACAATTTGCAGTGTAAATAAATGTTTTAGAATGAAATTGTTTGTCTCCACACACTTTACAAAAGTATGAAAATATTTTTATTTAATTATTATAAGGATATTTAATAAATGAGTCAGTAAATTATTCTTCCTAACTCCCCAAACATTATTCCTGTGTATTATGTTTATTAATCATTATAGACCTGACTGACTTTTAAAAATTATTTTTGAAAAAGCGTCAATTTTTTTCTATGGTTACAAAAACCATTTTCATTAACAGATGCTGAATTTTGAAGCTTTCAGTAGAGAAGCTCAGGAAAAGAAGAACCCTAGCATCCAAGTGACCAGAATCTAATCAGGGGAGTGTAGAGCCACGTGGAGGGCCACGTAATTATAGAAAAATGGTATGCTGAAAGGTTTCTAAAAGCTCTAATGAAATATTGTTATTTATATTATTGAAACCAACATAAGGTTATATTTATAAAATGGAAAGATAGACTTACGGGGAAGGTCTAAAACATTTTCATATCACAGTAATAATAGATGTGTTAATATATTTGAAGATAAATTATATTTTGGTAAGTGTGTTAGAAAAAAATTATAGAGTGGCCTCAATGGCTTTGTCTCATGCAACCTGATACTTTGTTGTGATAATTAGATAATCATTTCACCAAGGCCTTTGTGCTAATGTATGGATCACCTGCATTGTGAATTATACACAGATGTCAGGAACTCTGCTTCAAGAGCCAGACTTGGGACTCTAGTCATTTAGGCCCTGGAAAACATTCCAAGAAGTGTGCCATTGGCTGATTTCATCATTGTACAAACATCTGGAGTGTACTCACAAAGGTGAGATGTTATAGCACCTAGGCTATGTGCTATAGCTCTTAGCCCCTAGTCTGTATACATTTCATTGTACTTAATACTATAAGCAGTTGTAATTCAATGATCTTTGTGTACCTAAACATAGAAAAAGTACAATGAAAACAATAGGTGATAAAAACCTATCAGCTCCATTGTAATCTTATAGGACAACATCTTATAAGTGGTTCACCATTGACCAAAATATCATTACATAGCTGTACTATGTATACCTACATAACTACACATCTTGCAACACTGAAGGATTTAAATTAAAGGTGACTGATTGGAAAATTGTTTTTTTTTTTTTTTTGTCCTAGGGACTGAATCCTAGGGTGCTTTAGCATTGAGCTACATCTCCACTAGGATGACATGTGTGTGCTACAGTGCTCAGTACAGTTTGGCAAAATTCTAGGATGATCCCCACATGATCCTGTCTGGACTTCCTATAGTCAACTCTGTTTTGACTGTCATTGAACCTGAGCTGTCACTCTTGTGATTAGGTTACATTATGATTTTAACAAAAGGAGATTATCTTGTTGGACCTAACAGCACAATTATGAGTTCCTTAAAATTGCAGTGTTTACCAATTAAATGCTGGCAATATTGTGTTAATTATTATATTTTGCATATAAGACATTTTGAAGTCACAGTTGAGTTCACATTCTATAACTATTATAATTTTATCTATATAGAGTAATCTATTATTTGGAGCATATGGTCACAGTACTATAGCTCCAAAATGGTAATGATATCTAATTTGCCTTCCTGTGAAGATGTAGTTTAAAAAAACCTACAAAAATAATGAATGATTGTAAGATATCTGCATGATTTGTATACTATTTTATAAACATAAAGCTATTGTGAAAGAGATATAATAAATCAATATTACCAAAGTGAATATTCATAAACAACTTGGATTAATTCCTAGAGAACAATATGGATATCAATATTTTAATTAAGATAAGTTTAAATTATTTAATATTACTTATTATATAATAAAGTCTAAATTTAAAATAAAATGATAAAGGCATTTGTGGGTAAAAGTGTACATATGTCTATATATATATTAAGTTCAGAAATATGTATTGTATAACTGAATTTGCCGACTTTTCTGTCTATAATTTCCTACTGGGAATTTATGACCCTGTTCCTCACTAAATACTGCCAGTTTGACAGCCACCTATTCTGCTGCCTTGATATGATATACAGCAGCATTCAGGGGTTCTTACTCACAAGATTGATGATATTGTTATTCAGGATTTGTTAGAAGCTTTTAGGATATAAGCTAGATGGGATGGACAAATCTACCCAGTCTATTACTTCAGTACATGCTTCCAGAACTATAAAAGTTGTCATATTCTCCAAAAGACCATGTTCTTTTATGGAGACTGATTTGACAAGGTACAAATAATTTTCCACTGTGCCTAAGTTCCTTATCATAAGCATTGAGGAGGACTTTTAATGTATTTTTTTTCTAATCCTTATTATGGACAAGACCAATCTAATTTTAAAATGCTTTTATTTAGTGAGGGTTATTTCACTCTGAACATTTCTTACTTAGGGAGATGAGAAATTCTTACTATTTTACATATGTCTGTGCAAATGTGTTTTTGTGTGTGTATACATCAGAGTTTATAACTTTATATCAATTTTTATTTTCTTCCTAATGAAACTTGAACTGATATTGATATTAATATTGCAATAGTGGGCACAATGTTCCTGGAGTTATTAGTTTACCTGTGTGTTTTGTCCTACATTTAGAAAGATGGTTAATATTTTGAAATACCACATTAGAATCTACAGTGCAGGAAATCTAATTTTACAAATTTGTTGAATAAAATTTTCATCTGTATATAGGGTATAGAAAAGAGGCTGGTAGAGACAAAATTTATAACACAGAATAACTGTTTGATAAATCAAGTCCAAGTAGAATTTTAAGTATAAGAATGTGATAATTAACAAACATATCACTTTTTATGTGCTACTCTACTTCTTCCACAGAATATGTTTGATAAATCAAGTCCAAGTAGGATTTTAAGTATAAAAATGTGATAATTAACCAACATATTCGCTTTTTTATTTGCTACTCTACTTCTTCCACAGAATATCTCCTCCCTCAGATTCCTGACATTCCTGACATTCATTGCAAACTTCAAATTTTCCACATCTTTTTGTTTTCCTTTACTTTCTTTAGTGCATCATTTTCTGAATTAGATCGTATATTTTTATCTTCCTCTCTTATCCCATGCTCTAACAATACAATTAATTTGAATCATGTTCTAGTTATATCAGTCACAGTTGCCAAACTCTCAAATGTCCTTTCTTGTATTCATCATCTGATTACTGAATATCATTTCAAAAATCTTTGCTTGAGATGGTCTCAGTACAGAATAAGAGCTAACTTTATTACCATTATCACTTGATATCTGGAGTTCTGTCCTTTATAACTTATCCTTCCTTACCTATGTGAACTATTTTCTTCCTTTAGGTATTGGACAAGAAACTCTTCTAGTCAGGCCATTTTATACATGTTGAAACATTTCATTTCTTGGTATTTCCTGGACCGATAAAGCCAACATGTCTCACTAATGGTTCTCAGTCTTTCAGTGCACATTACCCATCCACACACCCAGATAGGCAGCATACAAACATCACAAGTGATAGTGCATCTTTTTTGTAATTGTGTAATTTCTTTCCCCAAATTATCTGCTTTCTACTTTCTGAAATCAGTTGGTTAGTTATCACATTTTTATACTTAAAATCCTACTTTACTTGATTTATCAAACAGTTATTCTGTGATATACATTTTGTCCCTACCAGCCCCTTTGTTATACCCTATCAATGTGCTTGGTCTTGTGAATATCATCTATACTTTCTGCGTGTGCACACTTCTATTATCAGTATAAAGCAAGCAGCAAATCCATTCATTCTAAATTTAATATTTTACCTATTTTCTCATTAATAAATGGTGACTTTCATTCTTGACGTACTGTACTGATATTCCTAATTTTTTCAATTGATCACTTTCCCAATCTTTAACCTGAAATTTAGAATAAAATGGTGTGGTATATCCCATACTAGAAAATAAGCCCTTTTCAGTTTTTATTTTGAGATAGTGTATGAGTTATTGAGGGTCTCACTAAGTTGCTGAGGATGGCTTTGATCTGGCTATATAGGAATGAGCCACCAAACTTGACCCAACACCAAAGTCGTTTTAATACCTTAGAGATGTTCATATATATTCAAAATCATAGGAAACCAAATTATAGTGAAATTGCAAAATAATTAAAAATAAGTAACATTGGCCTTTGGATGACTATTCATCTAAATCTGAATAAAATGTCACAGTTAAAACTAATTTGAAAAATTTGAGGATGAATGAGAACACTTCTTAAGGATGTTTTCTCTGATTCCAAATCTTCAGTTAAAAACATGATTATGATTTTCTACATAAACAATCATGAAAATAAATAGTTGTCAGAAAAGATATACTATATTCTGAAACTTAATACAGTATTTTCATTTAAAGATTGTAGCTCAAAGAAATGAAGCACTGATTTGAGTACTGGGGAAAGTTTTTCACATTTTACTTTGTTATTATTACAATTTGAGGCATAAGTGGTTGACATAGTTTTATGACAAAAATATTATTATTTAGCGTGATAATCTGGTTGTTTCCCTGGGATGTGAAAGATCATTTGTAGGGAAACAAATGGTTTGGCTTAGTCTGGTCCTGTGAAAGATATTTTAAATCTTGATGAACAATTGGCTGTGTTGTCAAGTTCAATATCTCCATCCATATCCATTAAGTTTAGTTGTGATTTGAAAATATAAAAATCATATTTATTGGGAAAAACAAAAATAAAAATACAGAAGAAGCTAATTTGGTCTGAGCATGTAAATAGCTCCACTTCAGGAAGGATGATATAAAGTATCTAGATCTATTAAATTTCAGAATATTAATTGGTCATAAATGCTCATGAATTTATGTGTCACATAAATGGACTTATTTTAACATGCAGAAATTATTCAGTATTCAAGTCCCTGTAATTATGCCATGGATTTTTCTTTCTATACTACTGCACATTATGTAAACTAGCCAATTTCCATCCTTGTCATTGATTCAAAATTCAGCATTTAAATATCAGGCAAGTAGCAACTCCAATAATTGTAATTCAGCTTTTACTTTCTTCCAAAGACAAGAAGAATGAAAGATGTATTAGAAGATGTGTGTATAATCAGAAATAAATATGAATCTATTTAAATTTTTTCTGTATGTATAAAAATTGTTTAAAATTTGTTTTCTTACTCATCTAATTATATTTATATGGGTATTATAAATGTTTAAAGGTCAGATTTTTAAGAAATCATGTTAATTTAAATATACAAATAAAACCAATACATTGAACTAATAATTAATGTATTTTCACTAAGTATTTTGCATTGATGTATGCCAAAATTATTTCAAAATTATCATCCTTTTAAAAAACCTTATATGTATCTTTAAATGTTTCAATAAAAAAAGGCTTTGAGGTGAATAAAAATAAACATATTAAGTGTTTTGCTTGCTTTTTTCTTTCATTCACATATAATAGTTTCTATAAACAAAAGTAATGACAGTGATTATTCCTATCTATGGAATTATTATAATGAGTGCATTATTTATCATCTACACAATGCCTGAAAGGGTTTTTTATTTTTATTTTATTTTTTTGTGATCGAGTCGTATTGTTTATATACAATTTTAAAGAAAATCAGTCTTTAGAACTCTAAAATTAAATAATTTGGTAATCATACAAAGAAAGAAAAGACCAATCTCATAACCCCTGCTCAAAGAGCCCTGCTGAAGAGAATAGTACTGTTCTATAACATTAAATTATGGCCTCAAGCTCAGAAAGTTTTGGTTCTGTGTGGTTGGCTACCATAATTTCTAAAGAATTTATTTGATTGGTCTATTTTTTTTTCTTTTAGTCTCCTGCTTTCTGTACCTCTGGAAATACAGGCCTGGAGACTCCTGGTCATCAAATAAAGCAAATGTCTGTCATCAAGGTAATTATCTGACTCATTTTACTGCTCTGTTATAAAAACATTAAATAATAAAAAGCCATGCAGTTTTATTTCTGAACCAATTATGCATGACATGGATCTTATTTTTCATTGATAATTATTATAGTTTGTATAAGAGATATTCCCTAAAAGTCCATGTATGAGACAATGCAGAAATGTTCACAGGTGGAAGGATTAGGTTATGAGAACTATGACTTGATTCGTGGATTAATAATTTGAAAAGACTGCAGTACTAGGTGATAAATGTAGGTAGGAAGACGTGGCTGCAGGAAGTAGGTCACTGGGGGCATGTCTTGGGGTTTATATTTGTCCCGGGTGCCTGTGCTCTATTTCCTAGTTCCCATAATTGAGCTGCTGAATGTAGACTAGTCGTCATTAGAGAAGCGATTGATTTCTCTTCAATTGAAGGGGTTTGATAATGTAAACAAGCTTGCATCTGGAACAGATTAATGAACCATAAATCCATTCAAAATCAATTTTCATTGAATATTTGCTAATCTGGTTTAGAATTTTCCCACCAATGTATTTCAAAATATTTAATAAATTGCATAATATCTGCCCAAATACTAATTTTCTCTTGGTTTCTTGTGGTAGCAAATCCACACTACATTTGAGAATTAAGCATCAACACCAAGCTTGATTGTATCATAATCCCACTAAGACAGGAGAACCCCTTTCCCTATGAGCATCTCCTGCCATAATCTCCTACCTACAAAAGGTAGCCAGCACAGAGCTTTTCAAACATAATCAACCAGCAAATAATGCTTTCTGTTGAAAGAAGTGTCCATATGTATCACTCAAAGTGATGGGTAAGCAGTGACTGAAGTGTTTGAAACTTCTCCATGACTCTTTCTGAATCTCTGCACTCCTTCCTTTGCATTATTTGAAGGAAATACTGGCATTTTGACCTTCTAGATGGTTGTCAATTTTGACTCCAAGCTTTATAACCAAAGTTGCAGAACTTTGGCACTACTCCAAGGTGCTCAAGAAAGCACACCAATATTAATTTTGAGTTGATTAGTCTACAAAATAGTGGTTTGTGTCCTGAATAACAAACTATACAAACTCAGTAGTTTAAAAGATACACATTTGCTATCTCAAGATTTCTAAATTCAGGCATGGTTCAATTGTATCATCTGGATCCCAGGTTCTTATAGGCAGATTCTCAGATTCCAGAGGCAGGTTCCCATTCCCAAACCTGTGTCTGTCTCCTTCTCTTGGGTAATTCACATTGTGACAATGTTTTTCTTTCAAGCCAGTAAGGACAATTATTTACTAGCTCCAGTATGCTAATGTGGAGTTGTGTGTAACAGGGCCTTACCAAGACAGTGAACTTACATCCCCTATGCCATGTTATTCCATGTTTGTATAAATATATCGAAATAGATCCTATTTTCATGTATAACTGGAAAGAACAACAACAACAGCAACAAAGAAATGGACCCATTCACTCCCCATACATTCAAGGGGAGGGGATTTTATAAGTCTGTTTACTAGAGAATGATCTCATTAAAGAGGGAAGTTAATTTGTTTAGAAAATAAATGAATTCATGAAAAATAATAGCCATTTTACATATTGTATTAAATGTATATATAAAGTATATTTGTATGTTTTATACCCATCTGAAAATTAAAAATTGTAATTGTGTGGACAAATTCTAGAAAAATCAAAATGTCTAATTTTCTGGGATAATAATCTAGTGGAGTTTTACTTTTTCCTTTTTTTGTGTATATATAATATATAAAATATTAGAAGAAAAAATAAAAATTTGACCAGCTACTGGCTTTGTCATATTTTCTTCAGCATGAAGTCCAACAGTCTATTTCTCTCTGGCTCCTGACATTTACTTTATTTCAATCTTAAAACATAACACATTTTAGCTGGAGTTTAAAATAGTTATCTTCCAGTTAGGATGCAAGCAGTGATGGATGCTTGTTGGTTCCCTGGGGACCTTGTTAGAGAAAATCACTCATATGTTCAGCGAGCATTTGAACAAATGGACCTGCTGTTCTACCTAATGCTAGTATAATTCCTTGATATATGGTCACTGTGTGTGACAACTGATACTGTCAGTTCATAAGCATAACATTTCTAAACTTAAGCTATTTCTAAACTTAAGCTGCCTATTAAAGCTTCTCAAAAGGGTTATTTTAAACAGGACAAACAAGTAAAAAATGTGGTTCAGAAAATTAGTCAAATAAAAAAATACATTGTCCATATATAGAAAAATTAAGACAATGTTAATATATATATAATTATATATAACACCTTAATTATAATACACCACATTATTTACAATAGAGTCTATATGCACATTTCAAATCAGGAAAACCTAATTGAGCAAAGCATTCTATTTTCAATCCACAGGTGGTGTATGAAAGCTTTGCTGCTATGGGTAGGTCGGTCCAATCAGGGAAGAGGATGAATCTATTTTTGGCTGGCACAAATTTGCTATAGATAACTTTAATCAGACCTTCATGTCCTAAAACTGAACTGCTGAAGTTGATTTCCATAAATGAAATGGTACTGAATACACCAGAATTCATCTTCATGGTTTAGCCCTAGTAATTGGTTAATTGTTTAAAACAACATTGAAAGATAAATATCAAGAAAAGTTAATAACAATAGATGTCTTGTTTAAATGGAATAAAAGTTAATCTGATTTCTAAAAGATGACTTTGTAAAATGTACTTCAAAGATATTATAGAGATACTTAATACTAGTTTTAATGTTAAAATATGAAATCATAAAAATAATTCATTTCACCGACACTAATAATAAGAAACAGCCATTAAGTAAACTGGAATTTTAAATAATACAAAAGCAAACCGTGGTTTACATTAAAACTTGATTTGTTTATTTAATTTAAATAAATATTTCTGAAATTCTAGGAATTGAGCATATTAAAGTAGATTGAAATACTAGACTAGTAAAGAATCTGCCTCTGTATTAAGTAATCAATTGTTTTTTCTTCCAAAAATAAAATCAACTTAATATTATGGTATTTTCACAGACATACAGACTCCAGAGGGTTCACCCTGATTTTAAAAATATTCTTTATTAAATGTTAGGAAATTGAATGCACTCATCCAGTAGATTTTAGGGAAATGCAATATTAAAGAGAAATGCTTATGTAATAAATATATGTGTAAAATATAAAATAATCATGAGGCAAATATACAAATAAGTCTAATTCCATAATTTATAATATTAAACATACTTTTTAAAACTGAATATTAATGATTCCAAATCTCTTAAAGTAAATAAGCATAAATATATAATGATAAAGTTAAATACATGTTATTTAAATATATCAGATAAACATATATTTCTGAGGTATATATTTAATTATGAATAAGAATATATAATTATGGAAATGTGTATATAGATTACATATGCATTTTAAATATATTAAAATGATCTAAGTAGCATCTTGTAATTTCAACTGCATTTTGTTTGTATCATTGTCTCTACAGAGTTCTTCCCAATTCTGACATGGATTATAATTCTTGACATTGTTAAGTGAAGCCCAAACCATGTATACTTAATTTATTATATTCCTTCTTTCTGTCTTATTTAACATACGTACATGTATATTCATAATATGTATTTTTTACAGCTTGATGCAGTAGCGAAAACATCCCAGGCACAGATCACAGGTCTTATTGGTGGTTGATTTTCAATAAAAAAGTTGTAACACCTCAGGTATACTGCAGATGGCTTACTTTGAGAAAAAATAAATTGCCTAAAAAATTGATAGGAATTTTTAAGTTAACAACTGAATGCTCTGGAAGATGAGATTAAGGGCAGGGTTCTGGTAAGAGAGGAATAGATCCAACATTATGGTGGATGACTGAGGAGAAAAAGAAACAAAATCATTAATGGAAGAAAAACCCAAGAAGTTTTCAAGGAAAACAGGTTAAGCACAAGATTTAGCAAAACTTTTTATGATTCACAGAAGATTATGTTCATTTCAATTAAGTACATAGCAAGGAAAAGGACTGGTCTGGATGTTCTTATTTAAAACCATAAAATATATAACTTATGCAAGTTAACTTAGGAAATGATGCAAGACATAAAAATTAGAGTGTGATATTCTAACCTCATCCAACTCTTATCTAAGTCTTCTGAAATAAACAATGTTAAAACCATGGTGAATGTACATTTACTTATCAATTTTCATACCCATATGTATAAATATATTTGAAAAAAATCTTATTTTATCCTGAGGGAATCTCGGGTCCACAATCACATTTATGAAAACCTTGGAACCGGATATGTTTAAGGATTAAGAATGGTACTTACACTTTAGAGGGGCGATGGGTTGTAAGCAACTGAGCAGGATTTCTGCAGGCTCCTTATAAAACATGTCAGTATGTCTGCAGTCAAGCATATGAAAATTCATGCCACATGAAGGAAACAAATATCATGAAGAAACTGACATCAGTTGAAGGTAGGTTTATTACCACATGAGTACAAAACAAATTGTGTATTTGGGAAAAAATAAATTTTTAGAACTTTTTCTAGAAGGGGTTCTTAAATACAAGTACAGTATTGTGAGCCCATAGCTGTGTTACTCTGCAACTTACTTCTCTCACCTAATAGTGTTATGGAAAGTTTCTTGAATGAAAATGCAACTCATTTTATAAATTCTTTGTCTAGAATTATGTAGTTTAATTAAAGCTTGGTGTGTTTAGCTCAACTCTATTGATGCACTTTGAAGGTGTTTCTTGTTCTTTGCTATTATCAACAAAGAGAAAATATTAATTTTAAAATGGTGTTTTGAATATATTGATCATCAAAAGAAAAAAATGGAATAATTTGATATTTTAGAAAGCAAAAATGATACAAGAAAAGAATGAATATACTTTCAGACCAGTTCAAGGAAATAAAGTGACTTGAAACTTGGTCCCTCTGAGAGCGGGTCTATTTCTAAGACAACTTTCAGGGCCTCCAGCCACCATCCTGTGATGTTTTCCAAGGATACCCTTTTTAAAAGGCCTGGATCCTAACTTTGGCTATCTAGACCTATGAAGGGAACTTCTGTGGGGCTAATAATGTCTGTTTGCAAATGTTTCCAGTTGCAAAATTGATATTGATTTTTAAATAACTTATTTAGATAAGCATTTGTGTATTTATCTTCTTTTTTGAGTTGTGTAATATACGGAAAGGCTTAAAAACATTAACTAGTACAAATTATTAACTCTAGCTGTATCTAAGAAGATTATGATTCTAAAAATTTTCACTTTTGTTTAATTATATTTGTGCAATGAATTATTTAAATGGTTTAATGAAAGTATTAGATTAGTATTCAGTCTCTTTCATTTTCATGTTTTTTTAAATTGCATTATGGTAAGTAAACAAAACTTGACAGTATTTTTACTTAGTGCTCCTATATTAAAATTAATACACCAAACCAATGTAGTGATGCAAAAATTAGTTTTTACATGATGTCTATATCCCATCATATACATAAAATAGTGAAAAACATAAGATCAACAAAAATAGTTTTATATGTGAATCTGTTTCAAACATTTTTGAGAAATTATGTCTGGGAAGTATGACCCAAATTTTATGTTACTGTTCAATATTTTTTGAGGAAAAACCCTATTAAAGAGAAATTAAAGCTAAATGTAAAATTTCTCAATAAGACATTTTAGAGAATATAAATGTTTCACAGGAATATATTTAAGTGGAACTTACATTGTTAGCGCTTCTGAATTTAAATTGTACAGACACTTTTGAATGCTGTTATTGGATAACATATGTGAAAAAAGATTTATTTTTTCTTCAATTTCATTTCTCTAAGTAGTTTTTAAATATCAAGTATCAAACATCATGGTTTCATTTTTTTTACATGTTAATGACTACTTATAAGAGCATGCTTTTGCCACTTTATATTGAAGCTTTAGATGTTTCAGAAGGCATTATACATACATAACAACAAATAAAAATTTTTAGAGTATTTTTCTTCAAAGTAAAGCACAGATATAGAAACATTGTAGCTCATGGACAAATGAATTTTCAAACTTTGGCAAGTGTCTCTGTTCAAGTATTGGGAATTTCAAAAAACACAATTATTTTAATAATTCTTAATAAATTATTTAGTTTAAAGATATTCCTTGGACTTTCATTAACTTTTTTTACAAAATGGTTTTTAATTTCCTTAATAAACTGATAATAATTTTTAGAAGCTTGAACTCAAAAAACTTAGCAAGATGAAACAAACTGTATTCTTGCTCATCTGAGTCATTTTCATAGGTAATTGGAAGTTGATGGTAAATGCAAATATACAATATAATGGTAATTTCTAGGACTCAAAGGATATAAATTTAAAAAATTTCAATATTTCATTAACATAACTGGAATATCATTTAAGTGATTCTGGACTATCTGGCAACCTTGCAATTCAAAACTGTTGAATCAAGGATGTTAATTCCTCAAATTGAGAAAAATCCCAAATGATCTAATTTGAAAGTCAAGGGAATAGGAAAATATGCCTGTTTCCTCTTTTAAGACTTTGGGATATCAAAGTACAGTGTTTGATAGACCTGAATTATAAGGAAGAATCAGAATAAAATTTCTCTAAGAGAGAAAAAGGAAGAGAGAGAGAGAGAGAGAGAGAAACCTGCTATGAGTTTTCCATAATAGGGTGATGGTGATTGTACAGAACAGATGGTGAGATCCATAGGAAAGATGGAGATCAAATGCAGGATGTGACTGAAATTGAGAGAGTTGATAGGATATTCTCTCTAGGTCATGTCAGATGGAAGCAACTATCAGGCCTGATAGTGTTTGACAGTGTTTAAAACATTATGAATTACACTAGGCTCAGATCTTATTTAACAGAGTCAACAAGGAAAAAAAGACTGCTGCCCACTAACCAAGGGAAATGTGTAGAACATAATTGGAGCACATTTTGTAACATACACATATAATAGTATCCTCTTAAGCACATATGTACTTATCACTCAAATGAAGTTTGAAAATTTATCTTTTTCACTATTTAGTTTTTATAGTTTATAAATATCACCATGTATATTTTACTCATGTGTTTTCAGTAAATAGTAATTATTTAATCATTCCTTGAAAAATATACTCTCTGTATAATATGCACATATGGGTGTATCATTGATTTCACAGCTTGTGTCTAACTGAATGAAAATGAGTCTCGTGGCAGATTTATATCATTAATGGAGATGATACAATATTAGACAGCTTTGCTCTAAACAATCCTTCTTGCAATATGCCAAAAATTATTATGAACAAGCTAGTCTTTCAAATATGTAAAGTGCCAATCCCTTTGCCTTTTAGTAGCATATGTATTTATGGGAATTCTGCAAATAAGCTAAACTATATAGACAATATGTAAGTCAATTTTTATAAGTGTCATTAAATATACCAAGTGATTCACTTCTTTCTTCCTTCATTTGTATAACCTTCAAAGACAAGATTATCAATGCTGGGAGGTAATTCTCACTGGGTCTGTCTCATTTCTGAACATCTTGCAATCATGTGCAATGACAAGTTTTATCATTTCAAGGATGTTTGTGTAACAAGCTCCGGGTGTTGTGAAGGTACTTTATCCAGTATGAGAACATAGGTACTCACTTTCCATACAAATATCCTTGGTATAGGGGTATAGTCTCCCTAAAACTTAGAGAGCAAATTTGCTTATGTCTCATGTAACAGGCAAAATGTCTCTGTTGGAAACAAAAATTGGGAAGGTGTGGCTGTGATTAAAATACTATAGTTTTCTGTGCTTGAAATTCCTTAGATAGCACATGAAGCCACTATGTAGATAGAATCTTTCTATGCCAGCCAACATCATCCCTATGAAAATCCTAAGGAAAATTAAGTGGAAAAAAAATCCCAGGTAGATTGCAGTACCATAAGTTATTTGTTTCCTTCCGTATTCTCACACCTTTTGCCTGCACTCATGAAACGTGGCTGGTGATCCTGTTAACATCCCAATAAGGCTATGTATTTGAATGTACAAAGGATTGATTTTATGATAGGGAGTTTTTCTGGATTTACCTTTGATACAAGAGAAATTGATTGCTTTTTGTTGAAAGGAAAAGGTGAGTCTTAATTTACCATATTACTTACATTGTCATTAACTCATACCTGATAAACTTGTAACAACTCTCAGGGTAAAGGTATATTTTTAAAAGCATAGAATAATTGTCTTTAGATTTTCTTTCTGACCTCAATTGCATGACTTGAAAGTTTTATGTACTTTAAATTTTTTTTAACGTTTCTGGAAAAAAAAAGGCGTATCCATTGTTAAATTAGAAATTGTAAGAAATCTCTGAATGTTAAAAAGGCAGAAATAATTTAATTAGCAAAGAAATCAATAGGTTGAACATGGACTACTGTTAAATTTGAGGTATCTCAGGCAGTGGTATAACTTGGGAGAAAATGGTGTGTGTTAATTAGGCGGCTATACACACTCTGGTTGGGCAGGAGCAATGAACATTGCAAAGCAAGACCTCCAATTGGCATGAATGATAGCACCCCATGAATTAAGAAAACTAGAACACTGTCCCAAAGGTCATTAAAATGGATAAAGACTTTAAGAAACAGATAATTAATCTAGGCAATATTGATATCTACAATAACCCAAGTAAACAATTACTCTATCACAAATAAGACCATTGCCAGTGACTTTTTCTAACTCATCAAACTGTTAATTGAATTCACATATAACAAAAAAAATCCTATTGTTAATTTAATTGCAAACTTGTTTTTGTATAGTGTAACTACTCCCTCTTCCACTATAGTGTATCCTCATGAAAGAGAAACAATTCTTCATGACTATCACCAGTGTTATATGTTTGGCACAGAAGTAAACCAATATCTACTGCTAATTCAATGGCTACATACTTGATGGAATGCAAATACAAATAGAGGAAACAAGTAAATATTAGAAATTTAAAGTCAATGAGCAAAATGAGAAAGAGGAACCCTTCCCCCCAGCCACACACAAATGAACAGATTTGATATAGGAGAAGTACTGTTCATTCATCTAACAGTAGATCAGTGAAAACTACCTTTCTGGCATCCCCAGACACCATGAGAGTGTGACCTACAAATGGAAAGACATAGAGGTATTCTACAGGAAACTGTCTTCTTAAAATCCATTTCAATGATTGAAATGAGGACTTGAAAGAGAGTCTAGCTACTATGTCAACTTCAGATCTCTAAGTCTAGGATTTATGGATACTCTTGGAGAGAGAAAATAAAGTGCTTATCATCAAAGGTAAGATCTCATGTTTAAGCTCATCTGAGCCTTAATATGTAAAAGGGACTAGAGAAGTGTGAAATCTGCTCAAGGTGACATTAAGGATTTTAAATGGAAACCATTACAAAATATTTAAGCTAATAATGGAACAAAAAACACAGTACTTACAATTTGTCTCCAGTGGTTTCATATTGCTAGATAAATTTCCTTTTATATTTAATGTTCTAAACTTTTTATTACATGTAACATAATACTAATGTGCATAAACTAAATTCTTATATATGATTTTCTTTGTTTTTAGTTCTTAAGATTTTAAAAGAGTTGAAATATTCATAAATTTGTTCATTTCTTCTAAGTTATCTAATATATTGTCATGATTCTGCTAATATTTCTTTATCTTTTAATTTATATAGAATCAATAGTGATGGTTTCTCTTTCATTCTTGATTTTGTTAATCAGTGACTTCTCAGAGATTTCCTTTTTGTCTATATATGGTTTGTTAACTGTGTTCCTCTATTCAATAAAGCAATCTTTTGTTTGCTTTAATTTCCTCTATTAACTTGTCTGGTTTTTTTCCTGTTGATTTTAGATATTTATATTTTCTAATTTATGGCTGCTCTTTGTTTTCTCTTGTCTTCTAGCTTGTTACTTGAAAAACTTAGGTTATTGATTTGAAACAATTTTTTTTTCTTTTTTTTTTTTAACCCTAGTAATTTTAAACTGTAAGTTTCCCTGCAGGCATTGTTTAACACTACCAAAAAGTTTATGTGATGTTATCATTTTTATTCAATTCATTTTTAAAAATGTACCTTTTGATTTCCTTTTTAATCCACAGAACTACGATTTAGATAAATGCATCCTGAGGTCTCCGGGTTCACAATTCAGTTGCCATGGTAGTTTAATGGGAGGTGGTGGACCTATGAAAGGAAAGGTCTGGTGGTATTTTTTTTTCATGACATTTTAGGTATGTCCTTGACAGGCACTATTTGTCTTGGTTGCTTTTTTACTCTTTCCAAGAGGTGACCATGAATTCCCCATGAATTCTCTATAATTGCCATCTTTCACATTCAACAGAGGCCCAAGATTTGCCCAATCTTGGAATGGAATTCCCAAAACTGTGAGCCAAAATAAATCTCTTGTCCTTATTACATTATTACCTCAGTTATTGTGTTATATCAATGGAAAGCTGACTAACACCCATGAGTTATCTAAAAAAATTATCATTTAACTTTTTAAAAACTATTCTCTGAATAAGATTTATATTTTGTTTTAGATTATATTTATTTTTCTTTCTGATCATATTTTGATGTGGTAAAATGATATATTTTGTGTGATTTAAATTCAAATTAACGTAATTTATTTTGTGATATAGTTTATTGAATATCATGAAGTACGTCACATGTTCATCTGAAATGAACGTTTATTGTGTGTGTGTGTGTGTGTGTGTGTGTGTGTGTTCTGGTGGTTAAAACCTGAGGCCTTAGGTGTTTTGAGCAAGTATTCTAAGTATTCTATCACAGAGATATAACTCCAGCTGCAATGCTTATTTTTATATATCGGTAGAGAGTTGTACAAATATTTGTAAAGACAAGTCGATTGAAAAGCCTATTCAAGTCTTCTTTATTCTTGCTAATTTTATTTCTTGTTATTCTATCAATGCTTACTTAATGTAATGGAAGTATCTTTCTGATGTAGTAGTAGTTTTATTATTGTGAAATTTGTATCTTCTTACTATCCAATATTTATTTTCTTAGAACCTATTTTTTTTCTCATTATAACAGTATTAAGTATACTAGTACTTAATCTAACTTTTCATGATTTTGGATATACTATTTCTTCAGCTAAACACCCAAATTCATAACTTATAAACTCTACTTTCCTTATAATTATAGGACACATTTAGCTATGCTCTTCTCCACTAAATAACAAAAACCTTCACGTTTTATAACATGCTTTCCATTTCTTTCAGAGCCTTCTCTAGAAGCAAATTTTACATTCATGTTTTTATGAACAGTTCGTTTAAGAGAATGTTATTATTCTCTGATAACAATGTTTGTTTCTCTCCATGTTTTTCACTTTTGAGTTCTCACTAGGAGAACCATGAATTTATGCATTTACAACATTATTGAGGTAATCTAGAGTTTTTACATCATATTGTTCCAAATTCTAACTTATGCTCAATCCTAATTATAAATCTTTGTTATGGAAGAGCTCTGTTTCCAGATTTCAAAATCAGTCTAATTCCCTATTGTTGCTGTTTTTATTTGGCAATGAGGTGTCCTGTGAAAAGCTCATGGTAGACAATGCAGGAATCGTCAGGGGTGACATGATAGATTATTAAAGCCATTACCTAATTAATAGATGGGTTTGATGGATTAGTGGATGGTAACTGAAGGCAAGAGTGTGTGGCTGGAGGAAACAGGTCACTGACGTGATGGTCAGGGGAGTTTGTATTTTGTCTCTGGCTCCTTTGTCTCACTCTGCTTCCCAGCTATAATAAAGTGAGCTGCTTTCCTCCGCCGTCCTCCTCTGCCATGATTTTCTGTCTTATCTTTGGTGGAGAGCAATGGAGTCAGCCAGCCATAAACTGAATCTCTGAAACTGTGAGGAAACTTGGGCTTTTCCATTGCTAAGATGTCCTTGCCAGGTGTTTTGGTTAGAGAAATAGAAAGTTGACTAGTACATTTTGTGTAACAAATTGCCATGGTTTTGTAACTCATTATCTGTGTCATTTCTGCTTCTGTTGATAGGTCTTCTTTCTTGACTGTGCCTCTCCCCTTCCCTTGGGAATGGCTCTTTTAATCTTTTGATTGTATTAGGACTACCCACATAATCCAGTATAATCCCTCTATTTGAAAATCCTCAACCACATCTAGAAAGTTACTTTTGTCATATGAAGTAACAAACTTATAGAGTGTGGTTATTGGGATGTGGACAATCCATATCCCTCATCTACCCAAATAAAAAACATCTCAATTAAATTCATAAAGTCTGTCTCCCCAGGAAGTACAGCCAATAATGACCCTATTTTCCTTTATTTTCTTAGCTCCCTTGGCACCACTCTTATATCTGCACACATTAATCATTAATTGAAGACTGGTCAGAGATTGTGCTCAAACATCTTGACCAAATAAGGTCACTATGTTTTACTGATAGTTCTGAATAAATAGAAGTAGTTAAAAACAAAACCATTTCCCTCTTTTCACTTATAAGCCTAATTAAAACTCTAAATAGATATTAAAATGACAAGGAGGACTAGAAAAAAATGGTTTTAAGCATAAAGATAACATGGTCATATTTTTATTGTGGATAATTTATTGTGGATGATGTGAGAAAGACGTAATTAAACATTCAAGAGTGAACGTGGCTATATCTCACAGTGAATCAGATAAATCACCCATAGGCAGACAGGAAAAGGGTCTCAGAGAAGAAAAGGAGGGAGACAAGATTGGGAAATCAAACTCCCGACTGCAGGTGGTCCTAGCCACAAGGGAAGTTTCTTCACAGATTATAGCTATGACTAGCTACAAAATATTCTCTAAAAAGCATTTCCCTTTGGGCCCATAAACTCTTACTCTATCCTTGTGGTGATAAAGGCTTACCGACCGCTTTCTCCAGATTTTTTGAATAAGACAAAGTAGAGTTGATTGGCTCCTTTCTAAATCCTGTATTTATATGTCATCCCACCAATCAACTATAGGGACAGATCAAGCCCATAGTCCATAGACAACAGATACCCACTGGCAAACTTCTCTTGGGACCCCTCCCTGTTAAGGAGCTATTCTTCCTTTCTATCACTATAATAAATCCTATTGGTACTCACCCTTGTGTCTGTGAATTTCAATCTTTGCATGAGGCAAAGAACCCATCTGACATCTACCCATCCTCTGTGTTACAATAGGATATGACTTCTATTTTAGAGGAAGAGGTGATTTCAGCTTGAATTAGATAGTAGTAGTGGAAATGGGAAAACTGGACAATGATAAAATGGTTAAAATTGAAACTGGAGAGTTGTTGTACAAAGAAAGAGGTAAATCGCTCCAAGATAATTCTTAAATGTCTGACTCAACAGCCAAAAATGTTGAATGAAATTATGTCATTTACTGGAAAGTGAATGTTACTTGAAAGCATTAGGCTAAGTGCTATAAGTCAAATTCAGAAAATGAAGGGTCACGTGTTTTCTCTCATATGTGGAAGCTAGACAGGAAAAAGGAAAAAAAATGGTTGCAGAGGATTTCATGAAGATCAAAGGGAAACCCCTTAGAGTAGAGGAATAGGACAGGGAGAGGGAGGAAGAGAAGAAAACGGAAAATTCTAGGGAATGACATGGATCAAATTGTATTTTTATATTATGTGAATATATAACAAAGAATTCCATATAATTCTATAATCAAAATGACCAATAAGAAGTGTCTGGGGTGAAACTTAGACATTTCATCATTCACCAAACATGAGGACAACAAAAATTTCTCAAAATCGGGGGTGAGAAGATGGCCATAAATTGGTTTCTACACATTTAATGTCTTGTTTTTAAATTTATGAGTTTAGGGATATAGATCAGAAAACATGCTTGTTCATGGCTATAAATTCATAAGTATTTTACATATGAAAGATAAAATTGTCATTGTGTATTGAGTTGGAATGGAACCCACCCTGTATATTTAACTGAACCTTGAATGCTTAATGAGCAGAGGATAACCTTATAAAGGAGATTGAAAAAGAAGAGCATGGGAGGTTACATACAAACAAGGGAGCTACATGTGATGGGTAGAATCACACGTGGCCCCCTGATATCTATCTTTCCTATGGTTATTTTCTATGGTGGAAGTAATAGATAGCATCCCCTTGTTCAGATTGCCTCATGTACCAAAGAGAAGAGATTTGTCAGATGGAAAAGAGGCTCCTAGTCAATTAACTCTTTGGTAGTCAAAATGTAAATAATTCTTAGTGGTCTTTTTAATCAGATGAAGGTTTTTAATAGCAACTAATGTTCCAAAGAAGTGAGCAGTTCTATAGTGGATTTCTATGGAAAGGGATTGCCTTCTAATACAGAAGGGCTTTGACCTCAAGGAAGTGTATTTGGTCCACAACTCTTATGTTCCTTTGAGCATCACTAGGTCCTGAAATCCAGATGACCAGGCATTACACCCTATTACTTGCTTGACTGCAGTTTTTAAGATGCTCAGCAGAGAAATTTGTATAACCGTCCCAGTGTGGAAACTATGAGATAATAAACAGATTTTGTTTTAAGCTGCTAAATTTTACTATTTTTTAATACAGCATAGAAAAACTGTGTTATAGTTTTTTTTATCCCAAAAGCTAAGTGATATTTTTATAAAAACATGCCTAATACTAAGATACAGAGATGGATGAGATTCACAAAGAATATTCAATTAATGAGGTCAAGATACTTATTCTAAATAACTTGAGGTAACTTTAATAAGAGTTGGCCTGGTGGATTTAGGAATGCACTGTATGTTGAAGTGGGGTGGAGCAGGAGTGGAAAAAGAATTAAAACCTGTGAAAAGTTCAGATGTGCACAAGAAGGGGCATGTAAAAGATTGCCAAAGAGAGACCTGGAAGACATGTTTACTTTTAGTTTTTTTAATATAGTCATATTTGAAATAAGAGACTTGGAAAATGTAAAAATATCTTTAACAATTTAAAAGAATGCCTAAAATCTGAAAGTGATCCCTCCAATAGCTTCACTTTCTTATTAAATGTTTTGTATAAGATTTAATATTGTCTACAATTATTTATTTATCTATAAGCCTCAGAGAACAAAATTTAAAAATATAAAATGCTTTTTTTTGAGAAAAATATATTATACAGTTATGCCATTTGTGTATAAGAGCAAGATGTTATTCAAATGACTATCTGAATGAGTTTACATTTTAATATTTATGTGGAGTTGTTAACAATTGATGGTAACAAAAAATGTTGTATTGCCTTTTATGCAGAAATACTTGAAATGTTCTTTAAGAAATTCAAATATTTTAACTAACATACAGCATAGATAGATAGGTAGATAGATAGAGATAGAGATATGTATGTAAGGCTCCTTGTTGAATCAACAACATTACTTATCTTTCAAAATAGAAATATATAGAACTACAATTCCTAAGAAATTTATTACTATTTTCAATAACAAGTACATAAGTAATATGACAAAGTAGTTGCTGAGATGTTAAAGGTAGTTTAGGGGTTTAGAAGATTGGAATGAATTTTTTTTTACACTGAAACCACAACCTTAATTATATTCACATATCTGGTATTGAGAAATATACATTGAGCCTTCAAGCATATATTTTGCTGTATAATTATTTCTGTAAAAAATGGTTGTCTGCATGTATCTTGAAATCACGGGTGATTTGTAGCAATTTAGACCTTGTGGTAGTCATAAAGATAAAATATCTGGTATTTTCATTATTAAAAATGCCTACATAAAAATTAGAGTTAAAATTTGAAAGAAAGATCATCTGTACCATTATTCTGTCAGGAAATAAATAGATAAAATAATACAGATGATCTTACAAATATGTTCTACTACAAATGTGCACTGAACAATGATAGAGAAATTCATGAAGTAAACTGCTATTCAAAAGTTGAAACAAATATGGAGTAATATACACTTGATATTCGAGTTTAAATGGTACTGGGATTAAATGGACAATGACTGTTGCTTTAAAGTCTTTTTTATCAAAATTTTAAGCTTCAGGTAATGTCACAAGAAATCTGACATGTTCTTTCTGCCTAATTAATTGTTGCATGTCATGTATCTTGCTTATTAAGATTTTCAGAGTTTTCTACATCAGCACAATGTGAAAACAGTTATGCTTCACTGCACAATTTAATGTTATGTGCCAGGAACTATGAAAAGATAGTTAAAATATACCTTTGTCATGATATTTGTTGAAACAAGAAATGCTGTGAAATCAGTCTTAGGAAGGGACATGTCACAGTTTGATGTCATTAATATTCAGACAAATGTAAGCAGGAATGTTCTTGGAGCTGACTGAGATGTTCACTCTACACAGATGGCACTGCTCATCCAGCATTTGGTGCTTCCAAAGGCACGTTCCTAAGTTCTTAAGTATTTTTTAAAAATAAAATGAATGCTGAAGGATACCTCAAGGTCTGTAATATCCAGAACCAGATTGACCTACTTGTGATTGTCAAAACTTCTCTAGCACATACACATACACTCACATTTCAGTTGTTCAAGTTGACTTCTGCAGAATTATGTCCAAGCTTTTGGCTCTAGTACAAAGATCAAATCCCATTTACAGTGACTTCTTAAAATACAGAATATTTAAAATCCCAAGAAATTATTATCCATGAGTAAGAACAGACCTGACACTAGAAAAAAATAAATTTAAAAAATCAGAACCTTTTAGGACAAAACTATAACTATTAGGAGTAAAATGAGACTTACAATATTATGAACACATTTGCTAATTGATTTGGATAATTTACCTTTTATCTGTTAATATCAATTCTAGATGCTCTCCTTTGTCTACTTTAGATATTAACTTTCAGTGTGTTTGAAGTACAAAAATTAAGAATTTTTACCTATTACAGCTTAATGGAGAAGGGTGTGACCCAGGCAGGATGCCAGGTTGAGTCCCAGCTCCCATCAGTTATGACATTGAATGAGATATTCAAATTCCCAATGCCTTATTTCCTCCTGCTAAATTGGAGATAATACTAGCATTTTCTTCATAGGTTGTTGTGAGGACTACAGATGTGCTAAGAACTGTGCTTGGCAATGTTTGGTCTAATGGAGACATTTAGGTCCTGTTGTCTTAGACTGTTTGTGCTGTAATAACAAAATACCATAGGCTATTGTTACAATAGCAAAAAAATGTATTTTCTTACATTTCTAGAGGCTGAGAAGTTTAAGAATAGGTCTAGCATCAGGAAAGGGTCTTCTCATTGCATCATCCCATGGAGGAGTTTATGCATCCATCCCACCCAGGAAGGTGGAGCCTGAGGTGAAATTTAGGATTCTGCTGATGGGTATGTGAACATTCTAAGAGCTAAACACTTCTTCTAGGTCAATGTTGGGGCAGGAGGATCACACAGCCTCAGTAATTTAGCAAAGCCCTAAGCAACTCAGTGAGACCCTGTCTGTAAATAAAATATAAAAAGGGGCTGGGGATGTGGCTCAGTGGTTCGGTGCCCCTGGGTTCAATCCCTGGTACAAAAAGAAAAAAAAAAAATGTTGATAGTTATTTTCACTCTCCCATTTTCTGGAGTAATTTTTATAAATTTGAAATCTAAGTGCTTTTGTAAATTTTTGCTAAAATGCTTTGGTGAAGTTGTTAGTGTCTGTAACTTTTGAGGGCAGGAAGGGTTTTGTTTAAGATTTCAAATTCTTGAAGAATTATATAAATGAACAGATTTTTTTGTTTATTTTTCTAATAATTGGTCTATGAAACCCAGATATATTCTTAGCATTCTTTTTATGCTACTTTTATTTAATCTGTAGAATTATGTTGACTTATTATTTCTATTAATGATTAGTGTACCTTTAGTTTTTAAATTGTTGGTAGTATTACCTAAAAGATAAAATTTTAGTGTCATTGTAGAAAACTAATTTGCCTCTGATATATCATTTTATGCTTACATTTTTATTTCATTAATTTCACTTTTTTTTGCTTAGTATTTTCCTTTTTCTCTTTGTGGATTTAATATGCTCTTAGTTCTCTAATTTCTTGCATTATACCCCTAATTTTTTTGTCCTTCTGTTTTGCTTCTTTTATAATATATTCATGGCAATACATTTCTCGTTGAAAATGTCATTATTTACTTAATACTTGTAGCATTTTCCTGAACAATTAAGTCGAGATATATTTTAATTTTCAGGGATTTTTTTCTTCACTGGCCAATGAGATAGTGTATTACCTATCATTACGTATATTAGATATATATTTGTTATACTGTTTTATAAATGTGAGGCTTTGTAGCTTTATTTCATTGTAAGGCAGTTCTGTTTTTGCTTTACCTATTAATTATAATTGGAAGTGTACATATTTAGAATTTGTATATATTCTTGTGAATAGATTTTGTTATGATTTTAGGTTGTCTCTATCTCCAGGAATACTCTTTGGCTGAAAGCTTTCCTTAGTGGTTATTAACATAATCATACTAGTTGTGTTGCTCTTTGCTCCATGATTAATCATTTATTTCTGCATAAATTTTTTTTTCAGGTCCTTGTTCCATTTATTGATTGAGTTGTTGTTTTTTTTTGGTGTTTAGGTTTTTGAGTTATTTATATACCCTAGAGATTAGGGCTCTATCTGATGTGTGAGGGGTAAAAATTTTCTCCCAAGATGTAGGCTCTCTATTCACTTCATAGATTGTTTCTTTTGCAGACACTTCTCAGAAGATGACATACAAACAATCAACAAATATGTGAAAAAATGTTCATCATCACTAGAACTATAGAAATGCAAATCAAAAGTACTCTAAGATCTCACTCTAGTCAGAATGGCAGCTATTATGAATACAAACAATGATAAGTGTTGGCAAGGATGTGGGGAAAAAGGTACACTCATACATTGATGGTGAAACTGCAAATTGGTGCAACCAATATGGAAAGCAGTATAGAGATTTCTTGGAAAATTGGGAATGGAATCATCATTTGACCCAGCTATCCGTCTCCACGGTCCATACCCAAAGGACTTAAAAACAGCATACTACAGGGACACAGCCACATCAATGTTTATAGCAGCACAATTCAAAATAAACTGTGGAACCAACCTAGATGCCCATTCAGTAGATGAATGGATTAAAAAATGTGGCATATATACACAATGAAATATTACTCATCAATAAAGGAGAATCAAATCATGGCATTTGCAGGTAAATGGATGGAATTAGAGAAGAAAATGCTAAGTGAAATTAGCCAATCCCCAAAAAACCAAATACCAAATGTTTTCTCAATTATATAAGGAGGCTAATTCACAGTGAGGAGGGAGGTGGAGCATGGGGGGAAATAGACAAACTCTAGATAGGACAGAGGGGTGGCAGGGGAAGAGAGGGGGCATGGGCTTAGAAATGATGGTGGAATATGATGGAAATTATTATCCAAAGTACATGTATGAAGACACAAATTGATGTGAATATACTTGGTATATAACCAGAGATATGGAAAATTTGTGCTCTATATGTGTAATATGAATTGTAATGCATTTTTCTGTCATGTCATATATAAATATAAATAAATAAAAAATTCACAAACTCAATAGTTTAAAACAACAGTAATAATATATTATTTTTATTATAATCCATGCACCAAACCAATTTAGCTGGACATTCATTTCTGCCCTGAATGCTTTCAAGAGGTTTGGTCAAGTTATTAACTGAGGCTCCAGTTGTCTGAGATTTAACTGTGACTGCAGCACATGTTTCAGAGATGCCTGTCAACTTTGCACAGAGTTGTGTGCTGGCCCTGTGAGTGGGGCCTGAGTTCCTGTTGCCTCTGTACAGCTGGCTTGGGTATTCATGATGCAAGCATTACCTTCCTCCAGAAAAGTCAATCCAATAGGAAGCAATGTAGAAACCACATTGTATTTTATAATCTAGACCAGGACACAGTGACAATGTCTTAGAATCCCACCAGTAACACAGGTCAACTCTACTCCATATAATGTTGAGTATTGCACCGCACAGCTCTCAGGAAATGGGAAGCCTTGTGAGCATCTCAGGTTGTCTACCATGTGTGGCATATCTGAGTCTACCACTTCTACTTTCAAACACGCTCTGTCTCTACATTTGATAGCAGTTACTTATGAGCAGCATATAGTTTTTAATCCAAATATCAATGACTTTTTCTTCAATTTGAGCAGTTAATTTACATACAGTCTGATTTACAGTCTACATTTGTTTAATTCTGCTAACTTATTATAAGGTAAATTACCTATTCCATGTTTTTCTTTTTCTTTCTCTTTCTTATGCATTGATATGTTTTATGATTCTCTACTACTCTTCTTGGTGGGGTGTATATATTCACCTTTTTTCATTTTTTAATGTTAATTTACAAATTGCATAGTGCCTGTTCGGCTAAGAAAATTTACTACATTTTATTCTTTTACTCTCCTCTTAGATAACACAATTTTAAAATTTGTTACTTAATATGTATTCCAAATTACACATACTTATTTGGGGGATTTTTAACAAATCCTCCCTTATTTTATGTAGTTAGCATTCTGTTGGATTAGACCACGTATTTTACCTTTTCAAGGTGTCCACTCCTTTCTGCATTTCTGTATTACCTAGAGATTTACATTATTCTCTTTTTCAGTAAAACACTATCTTATTATTTATTTATGTATGTTATTTTATTTTATTTTTTGTGCTACGAATTGAACCTAGGGCTATGCATGCTAAGTACCCACTTGCTCTCCACTGAACTGCACCCTTGCCTTCTTAGTATTTCCTTCTCTTTGTTCCTAATGGTGACGAATTCTCTAAAGTTTTTGTGTTTCTGAACCTGACTTTAATTCACTTCTCTTAGCATAGAATATTTTTGTTTTTATAAAAAATCAAACTTGGCAACTTTATTCCTTAATCCTTTGAAGGCACCATTCCACTCTGTCTTCGTATTTTTTCTATTTTATTATTTGTGTGTCACCTGGAAGTCCAATTATTGACCCTACAAAAGGAATAGGTCTTAATTCCTAATTACTAATGATATTTTCTCAATATTTTTACTTCTTACTAACCATGCTTTGATATGTCTGGTCATAGGACTTTTATTGCTTATGATGATTTGTAGGTTTTTTTTTTTTTAATTTTGGGTCTGAACATCCATTTTCATAAGCTCTACATATTTGTTTCCATTGCTATTTTTAACTCTTGATTTATGTCTTTGGACATGTGCTCAGTTCTACCTGAAAAAGTGAATGAAACTACATATAAGAAAATATGAGAAGCTTAGAATGATGCATTTTCTCTCAGGATTCATCTTAATTTCAACTTCAGAAATTAAAAGAATTAGAAGTCAAACTTAGCTTCTTCACTCCCAGCACTGGCTGATTTCTATGTGTAGCCCCTCAGGATCCCAGCGAGCTCACAAGGAACCACTTTCCCTGGCCTGTGTTTTTGTGATCCCAAGCTCACAGCCACTCTGAAGGCACTATCATAAAGGACGTCTCTTTGTCTCTTTGAAAACTGGCAGACTGACTGAAGGGATGCAAACCTCCACAATGCCTGTGAAAACTGTCACCTTCCCATTTTCTGCTGAATCTTTGTTTCATACATAAAAACTATATATATGTGGCCTATTCGCTATTTTATATCTAAAAAATATAGTGGTGGTGCACACCTGTAATCCCTGCTACTCTAGAGGCTGAGGCAGCAAGATAGGGAGTTCAAAGCCAGTTTAGTAACTTAGCTAGGCCCTTAGCAACTCAGTGAGACCCTGTGTCTAAATAAAATACAAAAAAAGGGCTGGGGATGTGGCTCAGTGTAATGGTAAGTGCCCCTGGATTTACCCCCAGAATCAAAAAAAAAAAAAAAAAGAAAGAAAGAAAATAGAATATATATGTAAATATATTTATATTCAAATATATGTGTGTGTGTGTGTATATCCACACACACACACACATATATTCATGAAAATATGTATTTTTTCTCTAGACATTCACCTTGGCATTAGTGGGTGGTCATCAGAATGACCTATTCCAGGATCACTCTACCTAATTCTAATAAAGAAATAATTACATGGTTCATCTAGGTTTTTTAGATATTATCATTAAATCATCTTTCAAATAATTGTGCTTACTTCTTCCCATTTAATACATATATGTTAAATATTGTCAAATTAAGTATGTTTCTTAATATTTCCTAAAGTTTAGAAATATAAGTTAGAAAGTTTTAGATTCTAAATCAGACTGTTTATATATTAAAAATACATATTTGGACTTAATTTATTTCATTAATTGTTTTATTAATTCAGAAAGAAGATTACAGATATCTGGAAAATTTTTAACCAACAATTTGCATGGCTATATTGGGACAATCTGAGGCATTTGATATTATTCAACAATAATATCATTAAAGTTAAAAATTCTATCTCTTCATAGTTTAAAGAACATGCTCTTAACTACCATAAAATATCTAACACCTTTCAAATTGAATAAACAAAAAAATAAAAACAATCATTACTTAATAAAGATAATTGAGACAATATCTGAGTGGTATAGGAAAAAATTATGATTACCCCAAATTAACTATTTTCACATACATTTTGGCCACAACATAATTATTAAAGATGTGTCCCACATATACCAGAAAAAAATATTATAGGCATTAATTCATCTACATAGTGAAGTATGTTTAGTTACTATTCCATTTACCAGGACATTGTCTAATTAATGTTGTATAACAATCTCTAATTAATGTTGTATAAAAATTGTAGCCTTAGCCTGAAATAGTATTTAGTAGAATTTATTGTTTTTTTTTCTTTGAAGACACTAGCAAGGTTTATTTCCCCTCTTTTAATTCCCTTTATAAAAATAGCTTGTGGACATGTAAGAATAACTTGCTAACTGATTATTACACACACATCAAAGTATTTTTAATTCCTAATTAATCTAATCTAATCCAAAATAGAATGCTGACCAAAAGCAAAAAAGAAAAATAAATATCTCCTTGTATTAGTCAAAAATATTTTTCTTCTTTTATACAAGCATTAAATGGCTGAGGCAGAAGAAGCAGTTAAATAATAATAAGTGAATAAAACTGAATGGAGAATCCTGTGCAAAACTGAACATCTGAGATATACTGTGAAACTTTTATTATTTGATTTAAGTTTCTTTTTTAATAGTTGTTGATGACAATACAATGATCTTGACATATCATACATTTGAATCAAATAGGGCATAATTTCTCATTTTTCCAAGTGTACATGTTGCAGAATCACATTGGTTATACGGCCATGTATAAAAAACCTAACCCTCTTTTAGTTTATGAAGGCTGAGAGAGGTGAGGAAACTACAGAAGATGTTAATGCTGGCACAGTTGGTGCATGATGTTTAAGAAAAGAAGCCATCTCTATAACACAGATGAGCAAGGTAAAGCAGCAGGTGCTGAGGGAGAAGCTATTGTAGGTCAACCTGAGGACCCAGCCAAGATCATCCATGAAGGTGGCTTCTTCAAACAATGGACTTTCTATCAAGCACCACTGCATGTTACAGACAAATCATTAATGAAAGGAACAATTGATCTATGGGGCAAACTTCACTGTTTTCTTCTTTGAGAACTGGCCAGAGCCACCCCAAGCTTCAGAGATCACCACATTGATGGGCCAGTAGCCATCAACATCCAGGCAAGACCCTCCACCAGCAACAAGATATGTTTTTTTTTTTTCCTGGATTGACTAATTTGTGACTAGTTTGATCTCCACATTATCAATATAGCTGCTTGCTTTCTTATCAACTGTATGCTCACTGGAATATCTATTTTAATTACCTTCAAGAACTTTTCCTTTGTATCCACAAGCTGGCTCACCGTTCCGCACCAGAGGCCTCAGTTTAGGTCCATCTCAACTTTCTGCACGCCTTCCTCACTGAGCTTAACTATTTCTAGCTTTTGAATTAAACTGACAGATGTGCAACTCTTCCTGTGATTTGCACCCTGACAGGCCATTGATGGGTTATTTCTTGATCTAATTTTAATATTATTGAGTAAATTGGAATGAAGGAGGCCTAAGGATAGGAGAGAAAGGGGGAAATGACCAGCTGCTGGAGTAGTGAGATCCAACATTTAGGGATAGTTTGCTTTCTCATATGGACACATTTTCTATGCCCCAAACAATTCGAACAATTGTAACAGTAGCATTGAAGACCAGTGATCACAGGTAATCACAAAAGATAAAATATTAATGAAAAGATTTGAAACATGAGAAGTACCAAGATTTGTCATAGACACATGAATTGAGCTCATGGTGTTTCAAAAATGGAGCTAATAGATTTGTTTGCCATAGAGTTGGCACAAATCTTCAATTTGCAAAAATCATGCCGTAAAGCAAAGCACAGAAAAAGAGATATAACTGTATTATTTACAATGTTATTCTTAATTACCTGATTATCACTCTGTTCCACAGTACATGTGATAGGTGTAAGATACTGTCACTTTGAACATTCACATATGGTATCCCTGTCAGAACTCGCTAAAAGGAGGAAAGGTCAATAGAATGAAATTGCCACACCATGAATCTAACATCCCACTTAATATTGAGATATATGACTAATAAAATGTTTTTTATCATTCTGCCTATATTTACTTTATTGTGATTAAGTTATTATAAAAACATGAGTTTTATAACATGAAAAACAGAATGAATTTATCAATTAAATCCAGGAGTTTGTCACTGTGTATTCAATCCTCATTTCAGAGCAAAGACCCTAATTCATACATGATAGCAGTATAATAATATCTTGAAGCAAAGAGCTATTTTCATAGCACATTACATAATAGACTAGGTGTGAAATTAGTTTTATGGTGAATGGATACCCTGAAGGTTGTTAGTTTTCTATTATGTACAACTTTTTGTACACCAGGGCATTAACATTTCTTCAGATAAAATTAATATGCCTAAATTAATGACTAACTCTTAAAGTGCACTCAACATTTCCTATGTATCCAAATATTTATTCCACTTTTATCTTGCAATAGTAATGTAAAGAGTTTTGCTTTATGTTTCAGCAATACAGTTATTTTGCATAATTTAAGGGAAGAAATGAAAATTAAAAAAGGTCACATTTTCCAAGGGAAATATTGTGAGAAAAACAATTTAGCATTTATAAAATTAGAAAGTTACAAACATTTTATTGCTTGGGTATAGTTCAATTCACAAAGAATTTAATGGTAAAGTTAAATTTTTGTATAATCAAATCTAAATTAGAATGACAAAGAATTTAACCAGAAACATTTGCTTAAATTAATTTAGTAGCAAAAAACTGAAGGTCAATTGTTTTTTTTTCTTTTGAAATTGAGCTGCTAGTTTAGCACTTACTAACCAAAACAAAACAGTGGGTTCAGAAAATGCACTTCTATTACTCATAGATACTTTTGGATCCATGTATTGTAATGAGTTTGGTTTCTTTACTTAAAAGTGACAACAGGAACTTGTAAAATGTCAGATTTGATTGTTTGCAATTGTTTTCATGCCAAAAAATTTACAAATTGTGTTTAAAATTGTTAAAAACAAGTATTTTAATGTTTTCTATGTATGGATTTTGTAAATATTTAGCACACAGGTTTAACAATTGGATATTTTCAGTTGTATGATTATCCTTACATTATTCTAGGCAATGTTATTATTTTTAAAATTATCTTTAAAGCAATTCATTCATATAGGAATAAAACTGATATGAAAGGAAGAGATTTGTAAGAAGATTACTTATGCATGTGCTAATATGGCATTAGAGTGAAATTGGTTCTTATTTATTCTGAAGATCATTTTCTGTAAATGTGTTACATATTAGATTAGGAAAAATATTTTAAGCAGGTTTTTCAAGGTAAAACATAATCTCTACTATCTTTCCAATCATTTCACAGAATGATTTTTAAAAGTTCTAGGCACTGCAATGTTAAACCCGTGTGCTAAATGTTTACAAAATAGATAAACAGAAAACATTAAAATAGTTATTTCACTCCAGATAAAAAGAAAATTATTCCAATCCTCTCCCAGATATCTCTGTTTTTATTAATTGTGAAACATTACTTATTATATCAATTGACATTAACCAAACTGTCCTCATAGGAGGAATAACTAAGTTTTATTGAATTCTTAATTTGTCTCCATTGCTAACTAAGCACATTAAGTAATTTATCTAATTTTTTTTTCATGAAAAATTAGAAAAACTTACTGTTAGTATGTTTGTTTTATATACAAAAAACTGTAGACTTCATATGAATTATTAGTTGTATCAGTTGATTTGATTTGCTTGCTAGCTACAGAAATCAGCTTTTGCCCATTGAAACAAAAGGAGATTAAGTGGAAATACATGGGAAACAGCTTAAGAATACAACAGGCTCTAATAGATGTCCATTCATCTTAGCAGTAAAAGCTCAGCAAATGCCTACTATGAACGCATCGGATTGAACTGATGAGCTGAGGTTGGGGGAATGTCAAACCTCTGGCACTCAAGAAGAGATGTTTCACCAAGTGTAAGTCAGGGTAATAGTAAGAAAGGAAAAGCTAGCATATGCATTGTATGCATATAAGCTCGTCAATAAACCTATTAATCTAATAATAGATATTTATTTTCAAAAGATATTTTATACTCACCACTAGCAGGTAGATTGCTATGAACATTTCTTCTTGTTCATTATATATTTAACAAGAAGAAAACAATTTAAAAATGAATAGTTACACAAAATCTAAAAATATCAGTTAAAATGTATAAACATTAAATAAGTATATTGGATATTATATATATAATGTATTTAATTAAAGGGAATTCTATTACATGCTACTTTTAATAATGTCTAATCACAAATAGGTTTTTCAATACATTGAGCATCAGAGTTCTGAAATTTTGTATCTGAAAAAAAAAGTCTGAGATCTAATTGTTTTGTGTGAATTGACTACCACATATTTCATTATCATAACTATGAAAACACATTGGAAGTAGACGGAATTTTTTCTTCTTATCCATGGGTTTTTAATACACAGATTCAAACAACAGAGGATGGAAGATACTTGAAAAAGTATTGAGTCTCTACTGAACATGTACAAATTTTATTCTCTTGTCATTATTCTCTTAATGATAGATTATATAAATTATTCATATAGCATTTACATTGTATAGATACAATAAGCAATCTAGAGATGACTTAGGATATATGATCAGATGCAAATAAGTTATATGTAAATATCACTGTACTTTATATTAGTCATTTGAACATAGAAGGATTTTGGTATCCTTGGAGGTTCCTGAAACCAATAGCCCATGGATACTGAGGGATGACTGTTTTCAATTAACTTACTAATAACAGAGAATGCATTCAATTTGCATGCCATATTTAAGGAATATATCATATATTATAATTTATATGAAAAATCCAGGATATGGTTATCTTAAGCTATATCCTTACTAATATCAAATAAGCATATCACTAAACATTATCCAAATGAATTTTTGTAGTATATTAAAAGTAACAAAACATGTATGTCCCAATTACTGTTTTACATTATGTCTAGAAAATAGCTGTTTAATGTATCAGTTATCTGGCATATTTCCTTAGAGACCTATTGTTTGAGAAAAAAAAACTAAATTGGAAATTATTCATTATTTCCAGTAGGTCTTAACAGTAGCATAAATTGTTGAACATGAAGTATATTTCAAAAGGGTTAATACTTTCATGGAAGTTACCATCTCTGGGATGAAATATTTTAAATAATGGTAAATTTAATTTTTTATTTATTGTCCATAATGTTAATTCCATACCTTATCCCAGCTTACATTTTGACAAGACAGTGAACAAAATACAAAGGTTTGATGATTAAACAGAACAAACAAATATCAGTGTTCTTTTATTAATTTTAGAATATTTATTTGAAATTACTACCATAATTCTGCTTCATTTACCTGGCAGCATTGGTGAATGAGCTATTTCACAAATATGCATTATCTAAATGATTGAAATTCTCTCAGCAACTAACTGAAACTTTCATTTTTAACTGTTCTGTTAGAAATCTTCAATAACTTATGACACACTTTTCTGACTCATTTTATAGTAGAGTGAATGTAATTTTGCCTTTCCTTGTTGATTCAATCAATCATTCTAAATGATATTCATTTATTCATCAAACATTTCCTGAATGCCCACTCTTTTTGAAAATCTGCAAAGCACTTACCTTAACTTTGAGATATTGGATCTCAAACATGAATTGTCTATTGATAGCCTTCGGGTTAGTAAGTAGCTGAAAGGTTTTGTTTTCCTCTCTTAAATGACTCTCCTACAAGGAGAGGTTTTCAATTTTCTTTGGATTCTTTCAAGGGTCTGGTAAATTGTCCCTAAATCTTAGCATGAACAAAAGCACTACCTTGTGAAATCTATGTTGCAATACATTTCTCTTATGAATGAAACCCTGCCTGGACCTCAAATCCAAAATCTTCAGTTTCCATTTCCACCCTAATTATGGAAACATGATTATTTTATAAAAGTTGTCAATGGAATGTAAATATAATGGATTAGTATGACCTCTAATCTGTTTTACCATTTCTCAAATTTCTCATTAAATTTGAATTCAGTGATTTTGCATTTTAGGGGATTTTTCTCTCATGCAACTTAGAGGGGCCATTATTCTTTATATCCTACCAAATCATCTAACCCAACTACATTTTATGCAGCACATATGATGAGGTAATCAGGCACTTGGCATTCTTTAGTTATATTCCCTCATGAGCATTTCTATAATGGAAAGACCAAAGAACTCCCTGACTCCCCACTATTCTTCTCTTGAAATCCACAATACACTGGTAGTAACTCACAAATGCTCACCTCAGAGGCACTTTCACTAACTTCTACAATGATTTTGCTAATAATAAATTCTCTTTTGTTTAAAACATATTCCAGATATTCATTTCCTGTTGACATTCACAAAACATCAGATGTCTTTAGAAATCTGATTAAGGTAAGCACATAATAGAGGCAGTAGATGTTTTATGGCAACTAGTTTCCAATAAACCCAGTGGATTTATTTTTCTTTATTTATAGATTTATAATTTTTTACCATGATTCATTACTGTATTGAATATGGAAAAATAACAAGAATTGTGACTTTAAATGACTAGACACTGAAATTAAAAGAAACCTTTGGGGGAAGATATTATCCTTGGAAAGAGATAGTGTGTCTGGGCACATGTAGGTACAAGAGATAAGGAAGTAGACTTTTGAAATGCAGAGAAGGAAATTTCAGAGTAAGTTTCAATTCACTGGCTCATGTCCTGTTCTGCCTAGAAACTTGGAAAATTCATCCTAGTAAAAAGGTTAAAGTGAATCCAGTCTTGACAATCAGGATCCTGTCCTATTCTCACAGTGTTGAAGATTAAACACCTGAGAAATGCAGAGGCAAGAGAAAAAAAAAAGTTTTATCTAAAGAGAGAGAGAGAGAGAGAGAGAGAGAGAGAGAGAGAGAGAGAGAGAGAGAGACTCCTCCAGAGAGGAGGGGGTCCAGAGCTGGTACCCCAGGGAGGGTGCTGTCCTAACCTTTTTATAGATGTGAGGTTGCCTTTCTTCTCCTCTCCCTTCCTCTCACCATACCTGTGTGGTTACCAAAAGGGCAGAAACAGAGCCCTTTTTGTATTAACTAAAAAAATGAATGACTCCTTAATGAGAAGAACAATTCCCTAGAGGCAGATGACCTTGGCAGCAGATTGGAAGAGGGGGACTGCTCTGGAGGTATTAACATTTTGTTTATTTTTGAATCAGTCCCCATCTTCCTAACCCAATAATTCATTATTTATACTGACTGTCCTTTTGCCCAGGTCTCAATAGGAAATTCATGAACACAGGGAGCCACGAATCCCCAAAAGACGAGAAAAGAACTTTAGTGAGAAAAAAAAAGGTACACTGCATTGATTAAAGATTAGGTTTGAAGTGCATATGGATTGCAGCCATGCTTCAAAGTTTGCATAGGTTTTGTTATTTTTCTTGTAAAATAGAAATCAATAAATAAATGGAGCTGTATTCCCTACTGAAACTAGACCAAAGTTGGTATCAATTACCTGTGTGCTTAGTGTACATACAGGAGCCACGATTAAAACCCTGATTCCATACAAAAATTGTAGTCGCTAAAAAAATTAATTACAATCATAATATGCTCATGAAACCTGTGGTAAATGTCCATGGCATTTAAATAGTCCAAATTTAGAGGAAAAATTGTTTTCTAACTGAACAGAGATCCTGAATTATCTCACTGGAGGTAGAGGATACTGGAGAAATGTAATGACTCATGGAGCCCTCAGGCCTCTTCTTCAGAACTGTTCACCTTTAAATTTATAATAATAATAATAATAATTATTATTGTTGTTGTTTTGGTACTAGGGATTGAACCCAGGTGTGATTAACTACATATTCCCAGCACTCCCCTGCACATACACACACTGCCGCAAATAACTCACTTGGAGGTCAGCATGAACAAGAAAGAACAAGCAGCAGAAGCCGAAGAAGCAGAAGAAAAAAACTCCTTTATTGTATACAGCAGTCTTTTTATAGTATTGTGAACAAAGAAGGCAGCCTTCCAACAGCAATAAATCAGGTCTTTAGGCTAAACATAGTATACAGAAGTAACTTTCTAATCAGAAGTGACCTGCTTCTCATGGTTTAATCTACTCTTGGGCTGGAGCATTCTGAGCTCTGCTCTTTGTTAAGAACAGATAAAAATTTTCTCAGTGCCCTCCTAGCCCACTTGGCAGAACATCCCGTTTTCAGGAAAGCCCTACCACGGACAGCAAACATCTCCTTTGCAAGCATGTTCGCTGTTATCTAAACCTTGAAGGAACATCCCATTTGCGGGCAAGCTCCATCAAAGACAGCAAACATCTCATGTCACTTTGTCACCTTATCTAGACCTTGACAGAACATCCCGTTTGCAGGCAAGTTCCATCAAGGACAGTAAGCATTATGTTTTCAAGCTCACAGTCACATCTGATTCTCTACAACACACTTTTTTTTTTTTTTTTTTTGAGACAGGGTCTCACTAAGTTGCTAAAGATCTCCATAAATTTTTGAGGCTGGCTTTGTACTTGCAATCCTCCTGAATCAGCCTCTTTGTCTGCTGGGATTACAGGCCACATCCCCACATCCCACTAAGCTCAGCCCATCTTGAACTTTGAAGGCTAAACCATCATATTCTAGGATATGTATGGATTTTGTTTGTTTGCTCCAGTTTAAGTTTCTGAAAAGAAACTTTAAAAATAGTTGAAAGCAATAGTCAGGTTAACCTGAGACCTTTTGTTCTTCTTTATTATGCATCTATACTACCAACAATAAAACATAGGCAAATGATGTGGTGGAAAATGTAAATATACAGACACATAGCTAAATGTAGCTAAATTTACATCTGTTCCACTGTTCAATTTCATATCAAATAATCCCCTGTTTAATTCATTTTAGCTTTTTGCTAACTGGAGTTCAATATACAGGTCTTCAGTTAATAAATTTGTATTTCAATATTCTTGTCAGAGACCCTACTCTTGCCAATTTCTTTCCATAATACTTTCAATTAAATTGCACAAATGAGGAAATGCTCTATATATTCATTCTTAGGGAATAATATCTAGTATGAGACTGAACTCTATTCTATGGTTTGCACTGATTCATTGCTTTTGCTTTTAATTCTTCTAAGTATCATTTTTACTGGGACAGAGTCGTGGTTTGAATTCAGGAAAATAACATTGAAAATGTATGCCTGGAAATAAAAGCAGAGTTTAATTAAACTCATGGATTAGGGATGAGGACAAGGTTATTAAACAAATGTGAATGTGTTCCTGAATGTCTCTTTGAATTTGGCTCAATCAGTGAGCTTATTTTCTAAGATGTTTTACTGTAATTGGTGATAGTGTCTTGGAGGAAACTGTGTTAAAGGAGAGATATAAATGAGAAGTAATCCAAAGACTCAGAAGCCAATAGCTGATACTGCAGTTCAGAATGAAAGAAAAAAAAAGAGTAAATGTCTATTGAAAATTAAATTTGAAAGAGCGGACTTTGCCTGTGCAGGTAAATGAATGTTTCCATTTTGCCCAAAGTTACATATTCGAATGCAAAGTAGTAGAGGGATAGCTTCATCAATGTCTTGGAATTTAAGCACAGATGAGGTGTAGATATTTGGAGAATTGCCAAAATTAAAGCAGTATAAAAAGCTGTACATTTAAAGCAGATATTCAGCTGTGAACTACTACTGATTCTCATACAGTGGTAAGAGACAATGGAAGATATAGGAAGACACAGACTAGTTGCAGAAGAGGAAAACACAATACATTAGCCTATGCAAGTATTTTTGTGTATGTTATTAAATAATTTGAAATATACTTCTCCTATGGAAAAGCATTTACAAAAAGCTTTTATAAATATATTGTCCTAAGAACTTCAATTATAAAATAATATTAAAATTCAAATTTTGTATCAGTGAAAATTCTACATACAAAGGATAAACATTTCCACTTGTGCCACACTACCTTTATCCAAAATTTTCTTAATGTGATAAAACTTTATCAATTGTATTTCAGCAGAGACTATCAAGAATCATTTTCAAAATAACCAACCAGCTTTTGGAAACTGTACAAATTATTTTCTTTATTGTCCCAGAGGTGCAGACACTTTGAATTCCCTTATAATTTATATATTGATACTATCTCCTTTGAGACTAATTTAGAACGTGTGAAAATACAACTGAAATTTAGTGGTATATACACTAAGATGTAAATGTTCACTCTGGGAACATCTAGAGTCTTAAATCTGGATATCTATTAGGTCATTGGTCTACATGTACCTTTGATCATCCTAAATGTCCATAAAATGCAAATTTCAGGGCATTAATTCAAATTAAAGAAAAATTCAATAGACTTGATCACATGGGAATACTGACCAGGCTCAAGTACCGTTTTATTTTAAAAGTCAATATTATTTTATCTATTCACTTAAAGTCTTTCAAATAAAATCAGATTTTCTAGAAAATCTTTTGTATATACCCCTAAGAAAAATGTGGTGAATTTCCTTATATCCATCTATATTTAGTAGGTTGGCTTATCATCATTTCAATAGTCAGGGAGAATAAAAGTCCCTTCAGTCATTTAAACATGTATGGCAAATATTTACTGATATGAACTTATTAATAATTAAATGGACCACTGAAGTAAATGTACATTTGTACACCTTTCTAACATTTAAAAGGAAGAAAAGACTGCCAATTGATAAATTGTACACATATTCTGATATAGTTTATGCTGTAGTATATTCTCTCAATGAAAATTCCTATGTAGTAAATGTTTGAAACAGGATATAGAAGTCCATTCTTTATTATCAAATAAATTAAGAGGTGTGTGTGTGTGTGTGTGTGTGTGTGTGTGTTGTGTGTTCACAAGTCATATATAATCACATGGTTCTTCTGTGCTAACCACCTTCCCTTTCATGGGGCCTTATCATTCTGTAAAAATGGCAGATAAGTAGGCATTTCTATGTGAATAAGATCAAAACTCTAATGGGGTGAAATAAAAATTATTTGAAAGAGCATAAGCAGGAAATTTTGACAGTAATAGCTATGTTGAACACTCTAGTATAAGTATAATGGGTGAAGGCTATAGAAAGGGATGGTAGAGTAGCAATAGCTTTTAGAAAATCTTTACAAAGCATATTTTTTAATAAAGATGGCCGATGGCAGCTTTGTTCAATAAAAAGTAAAGAAAAAAATGCAGTTTTAATATGCCAGTAAGCTATTAATTATCCATAGCTTTATTTTCCCTTTGTATTCATTATTGATTTTTTTTCCTTTTTAGTGTCTACCAACAGCATGCTGGAGTATTTAATTTCCTTGCTGTGTTTAGCAAAGCAATTTCAAGGTTTGCATTATGATTTTTAGCTTTTGCTCATCAACACAAGAACAGGAACCGAATCATTCTGAAAGCCATATTTTTCATATGCTTCTTTCATACAGTTGGGTCAAATAATAACTAGAATCAAGCTTCATTATAGTCACTACTTTGTAAATGTCATTATTAAAACATGTCATTCATTTAGTTTGAGTTATATTCCCCATTGTTGTATAGTATTTTACATTGTGTCCTCTGGTGTGAGAACTTTTAAAATTTTAATTTGTTTTTGTTTTACACACATTTGTCTTTGCACAAAACTAAGAGGACTTAATAGTTTTTCATTTAAACCAGCACTCTTTGGTGGGGGAGAAAACAGTATTAATAATTAGGCTCTGGTGAATGTCCTAAGCAAAACTACACCATGGTACTTTCCAAAATTCTGCTTGAAATATGTACTCTTACCTTGTAGCATGTTTAGTTCATCTCTAAAAGACCAGATAATTAGAGTGTTAGAATATCTAATGGCTAATTTCCAAATTCCTAGTGTTCAAATTATATTTTATTTTTACACCTATAAAGGGTACTCTAATGTCAGCAAGGTAGATTTGTATGAATACTAAATCACAGTGGTCTACTAATATGAGCATAGCAAGGTTAACACTGTGGCTGTTTATTTGACCGTCACACAATAAGTTTTGTACTCAGCCTGGTATTTGAGTCCACCACTGCTTTGCAGTATGCCCTTGAGAAAGTGCTGAAATTATTTGACACTAAACTTCATTCATAAGACAAGGGTATCAAATTCTGCATGGTAAATTTCTGTGAAGATTAAATAAAATATTGTGAAATATAAAACAAATCCCATGGTACTTTACACACTGTGGATGCTCAGTAAATATTTCTTTCTTTCCAATCATAAATATTAAGTTGACAACAGATTTCAAGTTCACCATGCTGATAAATTGTATGTGATCATTCGTTTAATATTTTTACAATATTTTCATTTAGAAATGTTATATATTTTTTATAAAATAATATTATCTAATTCCATATGTTTGAAAGACACCTGATATTGTTTCTTACTTATGCTGCCTTTAAATTGTTTTTGAACTCCATGTTCAAATATTTTCTTACTTTCATTTCTCATTTTATGTGGACTATTTCTATAAATGTCTATTTATTTATTTATTTTTTGCGTCTACCTTTTCATTTGTAGATATTATTTTGATCATGTATTGACTTCTTTGCAGAAGTAGAAAAATAAAAATCCCTATATAGCTAAAGAAAATATGAGATTAAAAATTAGTCCTTTGTTGTAAAAAGAAATCAGAATTCCCTTTAGGGAAAATTTGGCTAATGAGGTGAAAGAGTAAGTCATATACAATCCTAATTGAAGCTGTATTTAACTTTCTGCCAAAAGTAACAAAACAAAAACAGAAACAAACAAGGAAAAAACCTATTATCTATTATTGCATACTCAGTACAAAAAGATAAGGTTTATTGTCAAATATTTTTAAAACATTTGTTACATTTGTCCATATGAGATGCAAACTTTATTTTTATAAGTCAAAGTTTTGTACAGTATGTCTTAAAAGAATTTGAAATTCATAACATTTGGCGACTACAGCAAAGAGTGATCATTCACAAACATACATATATATATGCAAATAAAACATATGTGTGTATATGTATATATGTATATATACATGCATGTATTTTTACACACACACACATATACACACACGTACACACACTGTAAGGTTTCCCTTTCCTTAAAATCATCTGTTTGGCAGGGCTAGAGAGAATTTCCTAGAAACCAGACATCAGTTCTACAGTTAGTTCTTATTTTTGATTAGGAGAAGTCGAGGTGATTTGTGAAGTATGGTGGACTGTGGATGAGAAGATGGTAATAGTTTTTATTTATGACAATGCTTAAATGTGAGGATGAAAATTAATATGGTAGGGAGGAAGTATGGTTTTCCAGTAAAATTGAAGTGTGATTAAGATTATGTAGCTCATCAAAGTTTTCATATGTTCACTACCATTCATGAAAACACAGATTTGGCAGAAACTCCATGGAATCCTGCCATTCTCTATGTGTACACAGGAACCCAGGCATAACATATCAGGTCACTCAATTTAGGCCAATATTCTTGTATACAGATCTGGAATTAAACCCTGACACCTCCACCCTGATGGTTAAGGAGTCCTGCACACAGGACCAGTTTCATGAGTGTGCAACCCATCTATGGTCGCATGGGACCCAAATCTGAGAAAGAGAGCTGAATTTCAGCTATGATGCTACCATCTTGAATTCTTAATAATTTATCTTTGATCTTATATTCTCTAAGTAAATTTCAGCAAGGTATGGAACATATTTCTTGCCAGTCCACTTACATATAGGTTTGTCCAATGAGCCCCATGAATTCATATTTTCTATGGACACTTAGGATGTGGCCATTAAAGCAAGGGTCAAAGTGAGTTTGAAATATGCTATGTCTGTGGTTGGGTAATTAGGCCAATGACTGCTCTGGAGATGACATTATTCATTTGACTGAAAATACTTTGAACTGAGAAAGAAGACAATACAGTTCTCTCAACCAAGAAATCTTACTATTTACTCTTTGAACTATGTAACTTCCTTCTATTGGTCAACATCTTACGCTAAAAATAAAGAAGTAAAATGGAATGATAAGACTACCTATAGTTTCTTTCACTTTCATTCATTCCCATTCTTCAGTGGCAGAATGTAGAGAGCACAATTAGAATGTCCATAAGTCAACTAGTTAAATATAAACTGCTTAGTTAGTTACATTATATGTTTCTTCTCCTCTCTTGAGAAAAAAATACATATGCATGTACTGACAATTTCAATAATTCCACAAGTTAAGTGCTATTTTATTTGCAGTTAAATATTATTTTGTTATGTAAACATGAATGATAAAATTAATGATGAAAATTTAAAATTTTAATTTCCCTTTGAATATTAAATAACAAATTATAACAGAAAAACTAAACACCGCGACAAGTCATAAGACAGAGTTTGGGAAATGGAAACATACATTTATAATACAGTATCTTAATAGTATAGTAAGTATCTTGCTTTTTGCACAATGTGCTCCACATTTTCATTTATACTAGGTCCAGAAAATTATATAGCATTGCCTTCCTGGACAATAAGCATATCATGAACAACACTAAAATTAGTACACTAAAAACCAAGGGCTCCTTCTTTCAGATTGAGGTACATGTGAATTCCCCATAGCCAACACAAGACACTGGAGTGGGAAGGGATTAACATTGCTTGCTGGAATTTAATTTCCTTCTAAGTAGGTGTGACTGGATCTTAAGGCAGACTTCATTTAATGTTGTAGGAAAATATTTGTTCCAAGCACCTGTGGTTTTATGTACTTTCCCCAGCAGCTCTTAAGCTCCTTGAATGCTAAAATTATTAAACAATATTTCAAACTACATTGGTGTCCCAGTCATATTCCCTTGGAGCTCTTTTCTGTTTATGCTGAATCCTATCTCCCAGTGTGTGTGTATGTGTGTGTGTGTGTGTGTGTGTGTGTGTGTGTGTGTTTATTCCCAAGAGTCAGCTAAAGGGTGCTTTGTCTGTGCTTGTGAAAAAAATGGATTGCCGCAACTGTACCTCCCCCTTCTATTGATAGAATTTACCAGAATAATGGGGGGTGGGTATAGATACTCTACCTCGTTTGCAACTATTGAGACATTTCCAGCTATTACTTAAATTCTCTTTGGACATCCCCTGTGTAATTGGGTTAAAATGATTCCTTTTGTGATGTTGCTGACCTCCCACTCATGGTAGGCTGTTTCATTTCTCCTGCCCCAGTTTCTAATCACTCTTTAGATTGCTTCTACAAAGCATCTTAATAAAATCCTTTTGCATCAAACTACGCCTCAGAGTTTGTTGAAGAGGAAACTTCACATAGATACAGACAAAAGTAAAAATATTTGATGATAATAATAATTAACTCAAAAATATTAATTGAATTCAGCTGAGAACGCTGTGGGTATGGATAGAATTTTGTATATATTTTGGGAGTCTATTACTGTAAGATTCTTTATAAATACTTTCCAACAGCATGAAATCCAAGCATTTAACTGTCTCATTTTTGTATCAAGGTTCATTGTGACCCCATTGGCTAAGTTAAAATGCATATCATTTCTACTTATCTCAGATATCATGCATATGACCTTATTTGTGATGTTATGAATAAGTTCTTTGTACAACACTGACTCAAATAGACTATATTGTCATATTTATATATTACTCACGTGTAGTCATAAATCAAATAATTCACATTCTTATTCCATTTTTAAGTGGGTTTTTTCTGTCTTATAATGTCCATTCTATCTAGTATAAGTGGACAATACCTTTGAAGAAAACAAGTAAGTACTGAGATTAGTATGTTTGTAAATATTATATGTCAGAAAATATGTTTGGTTATAAATAAGGAAATACACAGAATCAATTAAAACTACTTTTAAAGTCATTACAAAAATATTAGGGTCTAAGGACATACTTGGTAAGCAAACCTACCATTTGGAGCAATTCCATTTTGAGAAAAGCTAGCACTTGACCACTGAATCTTCAGTCATGTAATCAAGATATTTCTCAGAAATCCAGTTATGAACACCTAAGTGATATATATTCAGTTTCAATTATATTATTATTGTCACCAAAAATTATTTTGAAATCATAAAGTAAAAAGTGAGATGCATAGCCATCTTAACAAGACGGCTACATTCTCATTAGTTTTCACCTTCTGAATAATTGTCATTTGTTGAGTGCTTTTTTATGAATAGATGCATGTATTTGTGAGAGGTAGGAATGTGAAGAATTGATTGAGAACACACAGGGCATAGTTTTGAAAAAAAAATACCAAGCATCTGTATTTTTGTAGCCAAGTTTCTCCATATTTTCTCAACTCAGAGAAGACAGAAAAATTCTAATAATTTTGTCACATAAACACTTCTCATAAACACTTCAGGATAAAATATTTTCAGATTTTAAAATCAATATTGTGCCTATGTGTTTTCTAATATAGCTTTCTTTTAGCAACATGAGGTCATAAATGATGCTTACTTTTTTCTATGTTAATCTCTTAGAGGTTAAGCCTGAATCACTAGCATCAGTTTGCATAATTTATTAAGAACTGTATGTCTTGTTTAGCTTTTGGAGTTATTCTAGTGAATAATGTTTGGGCAAGGTAATAACTAATATTTTTACTTCCTCACCTGTTCAACACACTTTTATTAAATATCAAATATGTTCCAGGAACTGTTCTAATTAATAATGAATAATTCTTCTGGATAATGAGAAGTAAAAAGAAGAGGTGGCACAAATGGTATGAGTGGTAAAAGGCTATACAATTCTCCTAATCCCTGAAGTTTTCCCCTAATTTGTAATGGAAACTAATTAAATTTTATCCCCTTGGCTTGAAGTCTTAGAAATTTTTAAGATTAGTTACTAAATTTTATCCCCTTGGCTCTAGTGTAACCAGTTTTTAAGAGTAGTTACTATATTATAAATCCTTTAAAAGATAAAATTTGAAGTTTTCTTCAGTTAATGTAACTGCCATGAATTTATGATTGGAAAGTGAGATTAAAAGGGCGGCAATAGATATCATAGGTAAATTTTGCATAATTTGCCATTTGGCCTTAGGACATTCCTTCCTCAGGGTGATGAGTTGTATGTGTGTCCATGTGTAGGGAAGATAACTGTTCAATTTTAAATGAAAATAACTTTTAAGCAAATAAAATTGTTGTTGATGCTAGACTTTATATAATCATATACTAATATGAAATTTATAAATATATTAAATAAACAAAAATTTTATTTTTCATATAGACCCTGATGTTTTTACCATTTTATACAGCATACATTATAGTTCTCTGATGACTAATATGGATAATAAACAAGTAAAACTATATGAAAAGGTGACCTTTATGAGCTTTCTACAGCTTTAATTTAGTGGCAGTACAATTTATTTAACCTTTTAGAAAGTACTTATTTTTGACACTGACTTTACTTTTCAAAGTTATACAATCATATGTTAGAAAATGTAGTTTATACTTATTCATAAGCTTACCTATATGGTACATTTTTCCAAGTAGCATAGTTTAAATTTTGGTATTAAATTATACTTTATATTAGAACTTTCATTTAAATTATATACATATTTATATTTATTTCTTATTATTATATTTATTATATATTTAGATGCATATTTTATAATTTTGTTTATATGTGGAGTATTATGGACATATATACATATACATGTGTATATGTATATATCTATATCTATATATCTATATCTATATCTATATCTCTCTATATATATATACATCATATATATATATGATTCCTGCTCAGGCTTTGAATTCCTCATGATCAAGGACATATTAGCTTAGTTTGAATTAGGAACATTGCAATTTTTACAGAATGAGTAAAATTTAAAATATGTCATGTCAATTGTTTTATATAAAGAGTTATCAGAGCAGAGATTTGAAGTGGTTTAGATGAGAATAATAAATGTATAAAAAATATTCAGTTAAAATCTCTCTCTCTCATGTGTGTGTCTGTATGTGTGTGTGTGTATGTGTATGTATATATATAATATATATATACATACACAATCTCATGGTTGTTCAAATAAGGGTCTCATGTCTATAAAGAATATGATTTACTTATATAAGTAACAATTTGATATCTAAAAATTCTTAAAATTTTGATAATACTTGAAAAGTCATTTGAGATATTATTTAAATTAGTGTAGATGTATTATATGTGAATTTCAATAATTACTTTGATGTGATTTTGTTTCCAATACACAATTTTTCCAATATTTAATAAAATTTCTTAAAAAATTAAAAAAATATGATAAACATGGCATAGATATCCTCTTTTGAACTCTCTCATAATTACAATATACATCTTAAATTATTTTGACCTAAAATTAATATGCTCATTAAAATTATTATGTTTTGCTTGTTGTTTTGTTTTATAAGAGAAAACATCACTGACTTTTAATGTTACTTTTTCCCTAGATTATACTGTAAGGTTATTATTCGTTATGTTTGAATATCTTCACTGTTTGGAAATTTTGGCTATTGATTTTTATTTTCACTGAAGAAAATTATTTCATGGAGGATAAAAGAAAAGATGGATCTATATTCAGAGTTTAGCAACCCCAAATGCCCCATAGTTGTTGCACTGATCACAAGATAATTAAAAGCAAGTATTTAAAACACTACACAGTATATAATCTCTACTTAGAAAAATCAATAGTTTTCTATATATCAATAATAAATTTATAAAAAAGAAATTATGAAAAAAATCTGTGGCTAAATCTAAACAAGAAAGTGAAAGAGATCTCTAAAATAAAACTATAGAACACAGCAGAAAGAAATCAAAGGAGACATGAGAAGAAGATATGAATTTCCATGTTGATCAACTTGAATAATTAATATTGTTTAAATGGCCATAATAACAAAAATAACATATAGATTTAATACAATCTCCATCAAATTACCAATAACATTCTTCACAGAACTGGAGAAAATGGTCCAAGAACTCACTTGGAAGAATAACAGACCGGGAAGAGCCAAAACAATTCTAAACAAACAAACAAATCAGTGCTGGAGGTATCACAATACTGATCTCAAGTTATATTACAGATCTATAGTTAAAAAAAAGCACAGTAGTTGCATAAAAGTAAAAAAGCAGACACATACACCAATGAGACAGAAAAAAAGATAGAGATAGATATACAGATACAGTCCTCTGATGTTTGAGAAAGGCAACAAAGGCAAACATTGGAGAAAAGGCAGCCTTTTAACAAATTGTGCTGAGGAAATTGGATATACATATGTAGAAGAATGAAACTAGATCTCTTTCTCTTTCCCTGCACAAATGTAAACTTGGGTATGGTGTGGTGGTACAAGCCTATAATCCCAGTGGCTCTGGAGCCTGGAGTAGTAGGATTGAGTGTTCAAAGCCAGCCTCAGAAAAAGCGAGGTGCTAAGCAATTTAGTGAGACCCTGTTTTAAATAAAATACAAGATAGTGCTGGGGCTATGGATCAGTGGTCAGGTGCCCATGATTTAAATCCCTGGTACCAAAAAAAAAAAAAAATCACTTGAATGCATCAAAACCCCAGGAATTAAACCACAAGCATTACAATCCCTAGAAGAAAATGTAGGGTCAACTCTCCAACATATATTATAGACAACTACTTCCTCAATAGGATTTTTTAAAGCTCAGGAAATAATACCAAGGATTAATAAGTGGATGGCATCAAATTAGAAAGCTTTTGTACAGCAAAAATATAATAATAATAATAATAATAATAATAATAATAAGAAGAAGAAGAAGAAGAAGAATGAGTAAAAAGAACCCACAGAATGGGAGAAAATCTTTGCTAGCTACTTTTCTGACTAAAGATTAATATCCAGAATATACAAGGAACTCAAAAACGTACCATCAAAAATATAACAAAAGAAATATCTCAATATACAAAGAAGTAAATGAAACTCAAGGGACATTTCTCAAAAGAAGAAATGTAAATGGACAACAAATACATGACAAAATGTTCAACAGCTTGGGGAAATGTAAGTCAAGCTACAGTGAGAATTGGGGCTAGAAAGTAAGAACAGCTTTTTTGTATTATGAGCCTATTAGAATTATTTGGTTTTTAAAATTCTTTCAAAATTGTCAGGGACCATGCTGCACACAAGCTAAACATACCCCCTCAGCCTTGAGTAATGAGGGAATTGAACTGGCATTGCATGCTGGGTGAACAGGTGGGCATTAAGGCAGCTCTGGATTTGGGCATCACCCAGTGGGATTGGGCTACCCTCCATTTTCTTGCAACACTACCCCTTGCCTTATTGGGGTGGAATATTCTCGAATGTCTTTTCCCTAATAAATCAGAGGGGTTTCGAGTGCCCTCTCTTGCTCCTTCCAGTGCTATTCAGCATGGAGCTTACTCTTGGGGTCACAGAGTTGTCCCACCCTCAAAATTCATGTTCCTGTGTTGCTTGCCTCTTTACTGTTAGTTTGTTGTTGCAGCTAGCTCCATTGAACCCAGCTCACCTCGTCAGCCTGGCTAGCTGGCACCAAGATATATAAATTATTGTTTTAAATAATAAGAAAAAACAACTATACTGAGATTTTATTTAATTCCAGTCAAAATGGCAGCCATCAAGAATAGAAACAATGATAAGTGCTGGAAAGGATGTGGGGAAAGTGGAACACTTTGACTCTGTTAATGGTAATTCTAATGAGTACAACCACTACTGAAATAAGTTGGAGTTTCCTCAGAAGACTAAGAATGTAATGCCCACATGACTCAGATCTACCACCCCTTGGTATTTATCCTAAAAATGTTAAGTCTTTATATTATAGTGATACCGGCATACCTATGTTTATTAGCAGCACAGTTCAGAGGAGCCAAATTATGGAACCAGCCTAGGTATCCACCAATGCATGAATGGATGAAGAAAACATGGTATATATAAACAACAGAGTTTTATGGAGCCACATAGAAGAATGCAATTATATAATTTGTAGGAAAGTGGATAGGACTTGAGAACATTTTGTGACATAAGCCAAACTCAGAAAATCAAGAGTCTTATATTTTCTCTCATAGGTGGAAGCCAGAGAGGAAAAAAAGAAAGAAGTGAGAAAACCTCACAAAAATCAAAGGGAGACCAATAGAATAGAGGAAAGTAACCAAAGAAAGGAAGAAAAGGACTGAAAGCAGTGATACTGAGGAACAATATTAATCAAATTAAATGGCTATATCACATACACATATGAATATTCAAGAATAAATCCCACATTTGTGTATAATTATAATGCACCAATAAAAATGTGAAAAAATAATATGGGTAAAAAAAATCCACTATGGTTTATTCCTTCTTTATTAACCTGATGAAAATGTTTGTTCAGAAAGCACAAGTATCATTAAATTTTAAGATTATTCCATAATGTATGAAACAAATGCTATAACTAATATAATTCTTGCTATTCAAAATAGTATTATAACTATCAGTGGAATATGCTTCTTGCTGTACTTGCTATATTTCTAACATATATAAATACAAACATAATTTTAGGAAAATCAGCTTTGAAATTAGTGGTGGATGCCAAAGGGAAGAAATAAAAACATTTTTAAAATGCAGATAGTGTACACTTACCTGTATCAGTCCCTTAACCTCTCTTCCTCCATACTTGACAGGTGGAATACTATAATTTAACCTTTTCTCCATCATCACTCACCTGGTCATTGAGGTAATAACCTGTCTCAAGTAGAATAAATTATTAGCTTCCTAGACTTCAAATAATTAAAAATGAAGTCCATTTATGTTTGTGCTTTGTCCAAACAAGATTATGTTGTGTAAGGTTTTGCTTAACCCTTGCTAAGTTTCGTGTCCAAAATTTCATCAATTATCTTAGAGAGTAATCACCATTATATCTGAAAATCAACTTAATACTCATTTATATTGTCTCCATTATTATACAATTTACAAGGGCATTATAAAATACTGAAAAAATAAACATTGTTATATCTTGCCTCTTCTCATAAGGTCTCTGTATTTCTCTGGCTTTCGTAAGGATGAACCTGTATATATTAAAGAAGCAGATACTGAAAATGCATCTTCCTAAACAATGAGAGATGAAAAATTAAGTGCACCAAGTTTTTGAAAGAGCCAAATTAAATCCACTCAGAACTAATCCTTTCAGAACATATTAACGTTACTGTCTGTGGTCTTGGGTTCATTCTTTCTATTCAGCAAAGAAGTGAAGAATGGGACACAGAGATAGCAAGCAAGCAGCAGTTTTTTTGCAAAAGTGACAAAGACAAACTTTTCCCAAGAGAAGGAGCCCCAGAGCTGGGTGGCCTGTGGGGAAGTTTTGATTTGTTCTTTGTATGGTCTGTGGATTTTCCTCCTTTCTTTATCTTCTACCCTGTCTACACTCTCCTCACTATTACTGATTGGTGCCCTCTGTCTCCACATCTGTTTTAGTTTTTCTATTGGATCCCAAATTTAGGACTACAAGTACAGATGTGTCTCTCTGATTGAGTCCCCTGCTTGTGTGTTCACAAGCACTTTCATCAGGGAAGATGGCCTCATCAGAAGACCCTATTCAACCTCCTTTGTTCTGGCTCTGTCCCCCAACTCGACATCTTTCCCAGTCTACCTATGATCTTCTTCATCTCCTTCACTAACACACACACACACACACACACACACACACACACACACACTATTGGAAAGTTCACAAGCTGGTTATATATGAAGATATGTTTTCAGGGAGAATTGTCAAGAGAAAATCAGAGGCCCAAATTTAGTAATGTTAACATAGAAGTTTGTTTATTTTAAAGCATACAGTGATGATTATCATAAAAATTACATCATGTTCATTTTCTCAATATAAAATTACTCATTAAACTATGATTTGATGAGAAACATTAAAATAATTAGCAACGTAATATCTATAGTGATCATCAATGAATATGAAAATTAAGTTATTTCTGCTGATATTTTGTTAATCATCATTAATATAATTATATTGTTCACATTAAGTAATTATTGATTGAGAAACTTCTATGTACCAAGAAGCATGTAACAAATGCAGGGTTTACAATGACCAAAAACTTGACAGTATATGTGCATATCTTTTTCTATAAGAAAATGTTTAGGTACATATGCATATACATACAGAAAGAGACACGTGTGTTAAACAAAACATGCAATACACACATATACACTTAGGTGTGTATACATGAATGTGGATAGAATTTACTTGGGAATTGAAGAAAGGCTATTTTGAAGAATTGATACTTAACCTGACAACCAAGGAAGCAGTCAAACTCATTTGGCAGCTGGCGAGAGAGCTCCTCCTCTTGTTATCTCAGCAAAACTATAAAATTATAATACGAGTTTCAAGAGTTGGAAACCATTTCAAGCAACTATACTAATCTCTTTCCAAAAGTACAAAGATATTATTAAAGAAAGTAGTGCTCGTAAATGCTGCCAGAATAATATTAGAAATCATAACTTTATGTCAAGTATAAATCAATCCTTTCAACACTTACATCTTCCAAAAATCTCCAAGGCAACAAAAATCCATCAAAAGTAATAGCGCCGTGCATGCCTGGAGGGCAGCCATCTTATTTTGTAGTTCCAAAGAGGAAACTGCAAGTGTGCAGGAGAAGTCTGACTTACGCAGCAGTGACAGAAGGAGACCCATAAAAGTTGTGCATCTTCATGCTCTATTTCAGATGACTAGATGTCTCTGGCTTCGTCTCTGAGTAGCGTTAGCCAGATGTGGCACTGCTCTCACCGCCTGCTGTTTCTGGCAGACCTTTTATTGCTGCTCCAGATGTTCAGCTTTGCTGTCTTTGTCCATCAGGCACATCACGTGTGGAAACTCAGAACTATTCCAGAGTAAGGAGGGGATCTCTCCGTTCATTTGACTCTCAAGCAGTTAACTCATTGGCTTAAACAGCGTCTAAGCTTTGTCCATAAATAAAAGGGAGTTTTAGGAAACCGAAGAGACATATCAACACATCATGAAAAATAAATGTTAGTTCACAATTGTGGGCAAATTGCTGTGGAAGAAAATTCAGAGATTTTCTAAGGGAAGCAAATTTTTTAGACATATGCATTTCACATGAGATTAAGCAAAATGTTAGTACAAACATGATTAAACCCAGGTTTCCTTAGTGGCAGTTTTGAGGAATCTGCGCCATATTATAAAAACTGTCTTATTGGGGTGCTGACAACCTATAGCTGGGATCCACCTGTCACCTACCTGAATTTGTGCTCATGGTTTCATTCCTTTTTATTGCTGTTCCTATTTACTGTCATTCTTCCATCTATTTTCCATAGACACTTTGTAGTAACAGTGTGGGCAGTGGTGACAGAGCCTGTAGGGTCTGCAGAACTTCAGATATTTACTATTAGTCGCCTTACAGATAAGCTTGCTCAATTCTTTGTTCAAATCATGATTTACTGTATTTATAATTGTGTTCAATTTTAGTTTCTCAAAGGTAGTTTGAAATATGTTGTGGTCATAATAATTGTTTGGATTTTGATGATTATCATAAAATCACAAACTGTTATGGTTGGAAAGGGCTGTATGGGACATTTACTTCAACTCCCTCTCAATGAAAAATGTCTTTTATTCTGTCTCTGACAGATGCTCATTAAGGTTTTGCTTGAATAACTCCACTGAAGGGAATTAGTGCATCTCCTGACACAATGTGTTGCATGGATGGATACCACTATTAGTTGAAAAAATAAAAATAAAAACAAGCAAACAACAAACACTTCTCTGTTTTGAACCAGATCTGTTATTTATGAATTTTATTGATTATATTTTAATCTGAAAAAATACACATCCTCTGCATGCTAGTCCTTCAGATGATTGAGCGTGGAAACATGACAAATCACACGAATCCTCCTGTTCCCTGTCCAGTCACTCTGCCAGACCATGAAACATCATCTTCATCATACCCTGGATGCTCTCTTCATTGGTGAGGTTTGCACATTATGGCTAACTCTCAGAATTGCCCAGATTCCACTGCTATACAATACACACTTTCATTAACACTTGACCAGCTACTTGTCGTCTCTCTAACAGCAACACATGGCAGAATTTTACAAATAAAATGAGTTATTAGTTTAATCAAATGAGTTAGCAGCTTATGTAAAATCACAGGAACTTAGCAGGTATTCAGTAGATCCTAATTTTTCCACAGCCTTCCTTTTTAGAAATTCATCTGCTTATGAACAAATACTAAAGGCCTATGCCTTGCTCTAATATAGCTCATCCTCTATTAGGGAAGATTGCTTTCTAAATCAATTACAAAGCAACAAATTAAGTTTCTACTATAAGGTCCTAGTTAACATAGAAAGTAAGTTTTGAATATTATGAAGAATTCAGAGATTTATGGAATGGTTTAATTTTAATAATTTATGATTTTTTAAATCCCCAAACTAGGTAGCTTAACGATTCATTTGTAAAATATTTCATTTAAAAATCAGTCTTTGAATGCCATGTTCAATAAATATTTTGCTGCCTCTGGGGCCTAATGAAAATTATGTTCTATAATCGCTTGTTTGATGACAGTGTACATGCCGGCTGAAGACACAGAATGGCTTTTTGATGTGGCTTCCAGCAGTTTGTGAGCTCATTCTTACAATAATTAAATACCTTTTAAAGTGATTAGAGCTCTTTCAGATTATAGTTATTCTTCAGACAAGTAGAAATATTTGCTTAGTATCCAATATCTTCAAAAAGCTAATGAAATTTTCAAATATAATAAAAATATTCTGAGTTATGTTCTATGGTGGAAAAAATTGCTCCACTAGCAAATCGTCTTCTTATTGTCTAAAAATTATCATTCTTTTGACTTAGTTTAGTACACTTTCAACATTTTGTACAATTAAAATACATTCTAAAGACTATATTGGTATGTTGAATCAAATCTACTAAATAATTTTAAAATATGTTAGAGACAACATTGGTTATCTAATCTATTGACAAAGACATACGCAAGGTTAACTGAGAGATTTTATTTATAACAACTGTGTTCAGTGAATGAAAGAAAGTACATAGAAGGAGACTGATCATAGATGGTCATAGATGGTCATAGGTGGACATTTCCAATTTGATTTCAGAATATTATTGATTATATTTAATAATACATAACCAAATCACTGAAACATAAGTTTACTTTTAGAATTTTTGGCATAAAAACTTTGCCAATTCAAATAATAATATTGATTTATGTTCAACAAAATCAAAAGAAACTGTGTAAGTTATTGATGTGTCATAAAGTAAGGAGAAACATTCAAAAATCAATTTTAAATATTTTTGTTTCACTGAAAAAGAAAGTTTCTCTTATTCTAAGAATTACATGGAGTTTTGTATGATTCTATGATAAAAAATTAAAATGGAAAATTAAGAAAAAGATATTAGGCGGATCCAAGATGGCAGGCCAGAGGGAGGCAGCATTCTGTGTTGCTCCGTAACCCAGGACTCACCTGGTGGGAATTCTGCCTTGCTGAGAGTGATAGAGGACCCCTCCACAGCTGATCCAGCATGAGAATCACAGCCGCCAAGACTTGGGGCTGTGTCCCAGCTTCAGAACAGGTCTGCTGACCACTTGCTCACTCAGGTCTTGCTGGTGCCTTAGCGGGACCACCAGCATAAGCTCCAGTGCAGAATTCCCAGATGCCACTCCAAGGACAACACTCAGCTGATATCCATGTGCAGGAACTCTGGCATCCACTCCCATGTGGACTCCCATCTACCAATGTGGGGCTCCCCCAGTCACCTTCATCTCAGGACTCAGCAGTTACTGCCATTGCCCCCTACTCACAGTAGCCTGTTTGCACCTGGGGACATCACAGGCTCTGAAGAAAGCCAACAGCCACAACACTGCACACCACAGAGCTCATCTCTGAAAGCATGGCACAACACTATCCTCCAGCTCTCCCCTCCTTACTCGATACCCAATTGCTGAAAGCAGCTGCCTTCATCTTGGGTCACCTCCATAGCCATCTTTAGTTGGGGCAAGTAGCAGTTTAGAACACCAACACTCAGGTACCCATAGTTTTCTAGTCCCCCCTCCCAATCTTCAGCATCTGATAACTTGGCAGAGGAACTGCCCAAAACAGCCCTCTGTGAAAGGAATGCAGCCACCAGAGTGCAACACACAGAGCCCCAGAGAGAAAGGTTCCTGATTAGGAAGTAGGAAAATAGAGGGTGAGGGATGTAGAGGGGAGAAACTGTGAGGTCTACAGGTGAGATTAGGAGATAATACCTGGTGCCTACATCACAGGAGCAGACACCAAAGAAGATACTTGAGGTGCAGTCTCCCAGTGGGACTGGCAGGTGCCATACCCCACTTCCAGGTGCCCTGCACCCAAGGCCCACCCTTTACCCTGGTAACCCCCACCATCTTGAGGACAGAGATACCAACTAAGAACAGACAACCCCACCTATTGGATGGGAAGGGAAGCAGGAAAGATACTGATCTCCAACTGAAATAATTCTTGTTTCTTCCTTCAAGATTTTTTTCTTTCTTCTCCCTCTTTATTCTCCTGTCCTCACAACCCCAACATATCAGAAACCAAGTACTTTGCATGAGTTAGGATACTGAGGACTGAGATGACTGAATAGTATATTGCAGTTATGTTGTATATTCTTTTTTAAAATTCTTTTTTCCCTCTTTATTTTCTCTTCAATTTTTACTCTTTTAACATTTTTTAAAAATTTTTCTGAATATATATGTTTGTCTTATGCACTCTACTGTCTTCCCTCTTTCTGTCTACCCCAAATTCCTACATCTCTATTTTCCTGCTACTAACCTTCTTTTTTATATGTCTCTTCCACACTTTCTAAGATATAGTAACTCTATATTCTATCTCATAGCTCCTCAGCATATCTTCCCATATCTCACCACCAGTTCTTTTATCCACCATCACAAACTCTAAACCCTTTTACAAACCCACTGATTATATTGTAGATAATAATCGAATTCACCATTTCTGTACATTGTGACCAAAATGTAAATGTCCTGATAACAACTGTTTGTTTTTAGGTGGTATTTTGTTTATATTTGGATTTGTTAACATTGTTCTTCCCCTCAAAGCTGAGGTATTGGAACCCTACAAAGGCACTGTAAGCCTATAGGGTAAAAATGGTAACACTTCAAATCCACAGAGCTAGAATGGAAATTACATGAGCAACATGAAAAGATAAGGAAGAAAATGTCCCAAACAAATCAAGAAACCATATTATTAAAATCCATGGCCAGCACAGCCAATGAAATTACAGAGAAAGAGTTCAGGATGTACATAATTAAAATATTCTGTGAATTAAAGGATGATATAAGAAAGCAAATACATGAAGCAAAATGTAATTTTGACAAAGACCTACATGAGCAATTACAGAAAAGCAAAAGATTACTTCAATAGAGATAGAGGCTCTAAAGAAAAAAAAAACAATCAGAAATCCTTGAAATGGAAGAAACAATAATAATGAACGAAAAGCTCAGAACATCATCAACAGATTAGACCACTTGGAAGAGAGAACTTCAGATAATGAAGACAAAATATAGAATTTTGAAATGAATGGAGACACAAATGTAAATGGTAAGAAACCATAAGCAGAATATTTAAATAATATGGGATAGTATAAAAAGACCAAAGTTAAGAGTTATCGGAATAGAAGAAGACACAGAGTTCCAAACCAAAGGAATTAATGATCTATTCAATGAAATAATATCAGCAAATTTTCAAAACATGCAAAGCAATTTGGAAAACCAAATTCAAGAGTTTCAAGACTCCAAATGTACAAAATTGCATTTGTACAAAATCCACACTAAGGCACATTATAGTGAAAATGCCTAACATACAGAATAAGGAGAGAATATTAAAAGTCATGAGAGAAAGGAATTAGATTACATATAGCGGGAACCAATTAGGTTATGTGCAGATTTTTAAACCCAGTTCTCTGAAAGCTAGAAGATCCTTGAATAACATGTATCAAGCTCTGAAAGAAAATGGATGCCAGCAAAAAATTTTGTATCCAGCAAAATTAGGCTTTAGATTTGATGATGAAATAAAAACCTTCTATGGTAAACAAAAAGTTAAAAGAATTTACAACTAGAAAACCTGCACTACAGAACATCCTGGACAAAATGTTCTATGAAGAGGAAATAAAAAAAAATAATAATAATCAGCTTAGGGAAGTATTACACTAAAGGGAATGCTAATCAAAAGAAAAAGACAAGTCAGTTTAAATAACAAAAATAAATATAAATGGCTGGGAATACAAATTATGTCTCAGTAATAATCCTAAATGTAAATGGCCTAAACTCACCAGTCAAAAGACATAAACTAGCAAACTGGATTCAAAATAAATAAATAAATAAATAAATACCCAACAATATGCTGCCTCCAAGAGACTCACCTCATAGGAAAGGACACCCACAGAATGAAGGTGAAAAGTTGGGAAAAATTATACCACTCACATGGACTGTGGAAGCAAAGAGGGGTTTCCATCCTTGTATCAAATAGACTTTAAAGTTAATCAAAAGAGACAAAAAGGACATTTCATACTTCTCAAGAGAACCATACAAAAACAAGATGCAACAATTATAAATATATATGCCCCCAAAACAATGGAGCTTCTATGTGGATCAAACAAACTCTTCCCAAGTTCAAGAGTCAAATAGACCACAACACAATAATCCTGGAAGACTTTAACACACTCCTTTCACCACAGGATAAATGTTCTAAACAAAAGCTAAATAAGGAAACTATAGAACTCAATAATGCAATCAATAACTTAGACTTAACTGACATAGAATATTTCATCCTTCAACAAGTGAATACATTTCTTTCAGCAGCACATGAATTCTTCTCTAAAATAGACCCTATATAATCCCACAAAGCAACTTTTAGCAAATACAAAAAAGTCTTGATATTCCCTACATTCTATCAGGATACAATGGAATGAAATTATAAATCAATGATAAAATAAAAGATAAAAGATACTTCAACAACTGGAGACTAAATAATATGCCACTTAATGAAAAATTGGTTGCAAAACACATCAAGGAGGAGATTAAACAATTCTTAGAGGTAAATGAGAACACTGATACAACATGTCAAAATCTCTGGGACACTATCAAGGCAGTACTAAAAAGAATGTACATTAGATGGAGTTCATTCCTTAAAAGAAGAAAAAGTCAAGAAACAAATAGCCTAACACTAAATCTCAAAGACCTAGAAAAAAAAAACAAATCAACACCAAAGGTAGTAAAATACAGGAAATAATTAAGTTCAGAGCTGAAATCAATGAATTTCAAACAAAAGAAACAATTAAAAAAATTGACCAAACAAAAAGTTGTTTCTTAAAATAAATAAATAAAACTGACGAACCCTTAGCCATGCTAACAAAGAGAAGGAGAGAGAAAAATCAAATCACTAACATAAGTATTAAAAAAAGGAAATATCACAACAGACACTACAAAAATACAGAAGATAATTAGAAATTATTTTGAAAACTTGAACTCAAATAAGAGAGAATATTGAAGGCATTGACAAATTTCTAGAGGCATATGAGTTACCTCTATGATTTAAACAGATCAATTATAAGCAAGGAAATAGAAGACACCATCAGTAGCCTATCAACCAAGAAAAGCACAGGACCAGATAGATACGCAGTTGAGTTCTACAAAAAAAAAAAAAAAAAAAAAAAAAAAAAAAAAAAAAAAAAAAAAAAACTCTACAAATTATTCTGAGAAATAGAGAAAGAGGGTGAACTTCCAAAATCGTTCTGTGAGGCCAATATCACCCTGATTCCAAAACCAGGCAGAAACATCAAAGAAAGAAAATTTCAGAACAATATCACCAATGAACTTAGATGCAAAAATTCTCAATAAAATTTTTGCAAATTGAGTACAAAAACATTTCAAAAAGATCTTGCACCATGATCAGTTGGGGTTCATCCCAGGGATGCAAGCTTGTTTCAGTATATGAAAATCAGTAAACGTAATTCATCATATCAATATACTTAAAGATAAGAATTATATGATCATTTCAATTGATGAAGAAAAAGTATTTGATGAAATACAGTATGCATACATGTTCAAAACACTAGAAAACCAAGGGATAACAGGAATGTGTCTCAACTTTGTAAAAGCTAAGCCCCAAGGACAATATCATTCTAAATGGAGAACAATTGAAAGCATTCCCTCTAAAAGCTGTAAAAAGACAGGGATTCCCTCTTTCATCACTTCTATTTAAGATAGATTTTGAAGTACTGGCCAGAGTAAATAGATAGATGAAAAATATTAAAGGGATTTGAATAGGAAAAGAAGAACTCAAATTAGCATTATTTGCCAAAGATATAATTCTATACCTAGAAGACCCAAAAAATTTCACCAGAAAACTTCTGGAACAAGTAAATGAATTTACAAAAGTAGGAGGATACAAAATCAACACCCATAAATCAAAGGCATTTATGTATATCAGTGACAAATCCTCTGAAAGGAAAATAAGAAAAACTACCCTATTTTCAATAGCTTCAAAAAAAAAAAAAGTAAAGTACTTGGAAATCAACCTAGTGAAAGTCCTCTACAATGAAAACCACAGAATGCTTAGGACAGAAATTAAGAAGACCTTAGAAATTGAAAAGATCTCCTTTTTTCTTGGATAGGCAAAATTAATATTGTCAAACTGACCATAGTACCAAAAGCACTATACAGATTTAATGCAATCACGATCAAAATTCCAATGATGTTCCTCATAGAAATAGAAAAAGTAGTCATGAAATTCATCTGGAAAAATAAGAGACCCAAATAGCTAAAGCAATCTTTAGCAAGAAGAGTGAAGCAGGTGACATCACTCTACCAGACTTTAATCTATACTACAGAGCAAGAGTAACAAAAGCAGCATGGTATTGGCATTAAAATAGACTGGTAGACCAATGGTACAGAATATAAGACACAGAGACTAACCCACATAATTACAGTTATCTTATATTAAACAAAGGTATCAAAACATACATTGGAGAAAAGACAGCCTCTTCAACAAATGGTGTTGAGAAAACTGGAAATCAATATGCAACAAAATGAAATAAACTTCTATCTGTCACCATGCACAAAACTCAACTCAAGGTGAATCAGAAACCCAGGAATTAAACCAGAGACACTATGCCTATTAGAAGAAAAAGTAGGCCCAAATCTCCTTCATGTTGGATTAGACCCCAACTTCCTCAATAAGACTCCTATAGTACAAGAATTAAAATCAAGAATCAGTAAATAGGATGGATTCAAATTCAAAAGCTTCTTAAAGAAGATGATATTAGGTAGTAGTTTCCTCCAGGAGTCAAAACTTGTGCTTCTCAATATACAGGGTATACAAAATAAAGAGAACTGTAGCTATCTGGGAGGAAGACCTTGAGCATCTTATTTATCTTAAAAGGAAGAAATATAAGACAATTGACACTATTTGTTCTCCTTTTAGCGATGCATTTAATTAAGGAGGTAGGTTTATTTTAAGGAAAATTTACTATTATATTGCCTCTAGATGGCCAGCAGGCATATCCCAATTAGTATCTTTAAATACATATCTGAGTTTTAAAATTTATATTCTCACTAGAAATTATATTTATTTATTTATTTTATTCTGTTTTATTTTGATAAAAAATTTTTTTGCAACATTAAAATCTGTTCTGGAACCTCAGAGGGGAAAAAAATGACAACATTGACCTGTGTAGTTTCCAACACAAAGAAAAATATAGCTGTTGTAAGAGCTGAAAATAGAGGATTTTAAGTCCTTTGGAAGTATATGTGTGGCTTACTAAAATGATGAACTATTTATTAGTATTTATGCCAGTCCTATGTGTGCTCCCTTGGGACCTGGAGGAACCACAGGAGACAACCAGATAGGATGCAAGTCATTCTTACAATAGACATAAAGGGGACTTTGATCTTTTAGTTTAGATAAGTGGAATAGCACTCATTTAATTTTGCAAATTTTTCTTTTTTATAGGTTATGCATAAACATTAGCAAAGCCTGGCAAAATCATCAAGAAAATATGAATCAATGAAAAATGATTATAGAGATATAAATATCAATGAATCCATATTAAGTAAATAAATCCACCCCTCCCTTTTCTCTGAGAAAAAAGTTTCAGTAAAATAATAGAAATGAAAAAGATGTGTTTATATTGAGAAGTGTTAATATATTTTCAAGAACCATTTTTTTGTGTGTGTTATGACTATTGAGCCATATCTCCAGCCTTATTTATTTATTTATTTTTTATTTAGAGAGAGGATCTCACTCTGTTGCTTATCACTTGTTTTTTGCTGAGGCTAGCTTTGAACTCACCATCTGCCTACCTCAACCTCCTAAACCACTTGGATTATAGGCTTGTACAACCAAGCCCAGCTCAAGAACCATTTTTTGAATATAAAATTGAGCTGGAAAAGCTGGAAATGTATCTTTACTGATTTCTCTGATATTCAAAAATGCCTCCTTTTTAGAAAGACTGCAGTTTAAAGAAAATGTAGTATACATTTTAAAGATCCCTAAAGGACAAGTTCAAATATAGGTCAATTCCACCCAAAAGGGTTTAATTGCAAAGGCACAAGAATTTGAAACTCACATTGCATTATCTTTTCATTTTGCCTTTATTTCTTGATCTGTTTTCCTCTTCTCGTATCCTATTGTAGTGGTTAATTTGAATTATCAACTTGATTGGATTAAGAGATGGTGAAGATTGAGGCTTCTGCCTGTTTCAATGAGAGTGTGCTTAAGAATGATTGACATATGGGTAGCAAATTGAAGTGCCCTAAGCTGGCCAGCACCATCCAATAGGATGGTGGCTAGGATGAGATGAGGTTGGAAGAACAAGGAAGCAGTCACAGATGCAAGCTCATTCTCCTTGAAGGCATTCTAGATTGTTCCTGGGATCACCTGGTTCCATCACTCTTCCAAAATGGACTCTGCTAGTGATTCTCCAGTGAGTTTCAAGAAGGTTTTGATCTGAGACTGGGTAGAAACATTGATCCCTCTTTTTTTGAGGCTTCAGCTTCTTAGAGTACACAGTTACTGGTGCCTTCAGTTCTCTAGCCTGAAGAGGGCCATTGTGGACTTACAGCTTCTGGTTGCACAAACTAATCTAATAAATTCCATTTTATAATCATAATTCTTATTGATTATGTTTCTCTAGAGAATCCTAATACACCTAAACACTTGTGCACACACACACACACACACACACACACACACGACTGATACTGAAAGTTTGAAATGTATTTTGAAATTTATTTCTCCCTGATTTTGTATTATATAAAATCACATGAACATGCATATAAACACATAGAGATTTTGAGATTATTGTTTTCCCAAACTGATATTTAAATAAACACATTTACCAGATATTATTTTTTTATTTTTTATTTTTATTTTTTTTTGTCATCAGTAACTCATGAAAGAGGCTTTAAAACATAGTCAGGACTGGCAATTATTATACTAGCTCTATAAAATTTCAGTGTATCTATAATTTATTATGCTCCAGCTTTGGAGCTAGAACTATTTCAGAGGAAACAGAGGCTGCATTTTCAAATTTTTACTGGTTTTTATGAAGGTCAGGAAACCAGACACAGCCAAGTGTTCACATGCTGGAGTTTCTACCAAGAGTACCTGCATTCTTAGGTGCAACCTTTGTTTTATTTGTATGTAAGCATTTGTATAGTCCATGTTGTACAAAATCACACCAATTTTTACCTCTGCTACCTTGTAAAGACCAAGTCATTTCTACTCAGACACCCATAAAACCGAACCTTAGCTTGATTCCAGAAAATCAGAGGGAGAGTTCCATTGTTGAAAAAAGAATGGAAAATCATGTTTAAATTGCCAACTTTCCAGAAAACTTCAATAATAATATCACAGAAGCTTTCTGGATGTTCATATTTCACATGTCTAACACCCTTGTCTGCATCATTGCTGGTAGCAAAGCATGAAAGTTTCTAGAGGAAAATTGGGGGTAAAAGCCCCTGCTTTGGAATTCTCCCATGGCTATTCTACCAGGTACTCTCTGTCCCCTTCTGACTCTCATATGGATTTTCTTGGTGTTTAAGATTAGCATGGTGAAATTTTAGTCCAAGGAAATTCAGATTTTTTTCTTGTATAAGTTCCTTCAACATACTTATTACTTTGTCCTATGTTAGTATTATGTAGGCTGCTATGCACAAAACTTCAGTGTTGTTTTTTTTCTTCTACACTATCACTTGACACACAATATAAGAAAAAGCCAGTGGGAAGCATCCTTCCTGACCTCAGTTCCCTCTCATTTTCGGTCAACTTTCTAAGATTCTCCATCACTGCCTCAGAGATATGAGCCTCCTTCCAAAACCATAAAGTTCAGTAGATGCCTAACTCCACAGATTGTGTAATATACATTGTGTCATTTAGCTCTGCATAGATTTACTTCCAGAGTGTAGAACAGTAGAACAATCTTTCTAAATAAAAAGAGATTTAAGAAGATAAAATGACAGAATTTTAAATCCTTATAAAACAAATATCTGTGAAAAAAATGGATCAATACTTTCCCCTAAAGAGAAAAACTAAACAGTTTTGTGTTTGGGGCTATGAGGCCAATTTGCTTTGTTAAATTTCACAAAGTTACCTGGAAAATTTCTCTCTTGCATTTAAGATTTTTTTTTCCTACTAACATAGGAATTTTCATTATAATTGATTGTGTATTCTATCTTATAAGCAGGATATCATTAGTGTTATTTGTGATTGTCTGCTTTGGCTTTGGAGTATACAGCTAATCGGTACATGCAGGTGTAGAAAACACTTCTTGAGACACACAAATACACTTGATGATCTAAGATTGAAATGTATTAAGTTACCCAAAAAGAAAATCATTTAATATTACCACCACCAAAAATATAATACATTACTCTTTGTGGCATTAAGTCAGTTTTATTAACTGAATTTTGTCATAATTTTGGACCATGTTATCTGTAGTTTATGCTTCAGTTTTTACCCATAAGAAATATTCCAACATTGAATCATTGTTGAGAAACCTAAATTTTTGCTACTTGTGCATTCAATCTGTCTCTTTACTATAAATGCATATTTTGTATGTTTTATAAATCAAAAAAAATATTAGTTTTAAATGTAAAACTATCTGCTTCTGCTTAGATTGTTGTTCATTGTTTTCTACCATTTCTTGTTTTTGTTTTTGTTTGACCTAAAACCTAGCTTATAATACATTTTACAGCAGACACTATTTTCAATCTGCTAGAATTTAGGGACATATCAAGGTCAATATTTTCAAGCAAGGATTTAGTTGCATGTTTCAATAACCTTTGCAGAAGCGATAAGCTATCTTCAATGGTACACTGTGGGTTCTTCAATCAGATGTGGCACTCAAGCAAGAGCAGCTTGGCTTCAGACACTGAAGGCCTCTCAAGGGATGGCCCCTGAACTCTTTCCATTGACTTAGTAATAAAGTGGTCCAAAATCTAGAGAGAAAATAGAATGCGTGAAAATCTGCTCTTCTTCATGTACCAAGGATTATTTATGTATTATTGTTGATCAATAAAAAAGTAATATCATTAACCTACATGTTCCATCAACCCACCTATGAAACATCTAAAAAACTTAAAAATGAGCAACAAATATGCCATTTACGATAAATTTATAGCAAATATTTATGTTTTTAGAATTCTGTTCTTTTTGAAAAAGGTAAATAATTACTGAAAATATTCATTAGTATTATTATTAATAATAACCCATATGATAAGCTCTAATTATGATTTCTAAACTATTTTAGTGTTCCTGTTTCAAGTCTATTGAACTATTTTGATAATTGAAAACTTGGGATTAAATGGGATAAAATAATTTTTTTAAACTTGATAATTAAAAAAATTGAAATGAAAATATTGTAAGTGCAAACATATTGCTGACTACCAGAAATATTCAACCTATTCTAAGATTACATATGCTATTTTACACATCCTCATGTAGCTGTTATGGTTAGGATCACACCTAAAAAAATAATGCATGACACAGTTAGTCTTAGCTCCATTATTCTGCATAGACAAGCCTGTGAGATATCGGATTAAAAAAAAAGAATCTAGTACTAATGTCTGATGATTATAACAGTCCTCAGTTCAGTAAGTATGGAACCAAATCTTGAAAATTTTCTTCCACATTCCATACCCCGTACATAAACTTGTATGCTGAATTTTGGTTTCTTTATTAATGTTTTATCTATTCAAGTCTGTGAAATTAAATTCCATTAGAAATCTTGAATCTAAACCTCTCAGGTTTATAGAAGTTCTTCTATATTATCTATCTAAACTCTTTTTGGAGAAAATATGTTTAGCAATTATTGTAGTTGCATATTCTTCTTAGATGAGAATTACCAGTGTTAAGTATCCGTGGGTTGAAGTTTTAGACACCTAACAAGAGTTATTACATTCTGCATCTGAATTCAAAGTTTCATAACTTCTTAAAATTTTCTGTTTCCATGAAAGAAACTAATCTCTTTTCCACATGCTGTTCTACCCAAAGTTGGCCAAAATTAAAGCTAACTTTACCATATATGATTCAGATTTCTTTCCCCATAGTAATTGAGAATCTCATTGCCTTTCTGTGTATATAATGATTTTTAATTCTATTCTGCTAGAGCCACTTCTAGACTTGAAATCATTGTCAAACAATTTTAAAATTAAACTAACAAAAATACAAAATAGTATCCTTTAAAGAGAAATGAAATATTTTTGTCATAATTACGTTCTTTTATTTTATAAAAAATAATTGGTATCTTCAAAAGTGTGCTAGAAAACTTACTATACATGAAAACAGGGTAGCAGTTACAAGGAACAGGATAAGATAAATCAGTTGGTGAGTAAAATAAGAAAATCATGTAAGGAAATGAAAAAGATTTTTAAAAACCTTATAATAGATACAGTTTTAAATTAATATGAAAAAAACTATTTTCCCTCATAATACTAATGTCAAAATTGGGGAAAACAGAAGATTGATAGACTATGAAATGAATCAGCAGAAAGGAGGGTGAATAAGGCTTACAAATAAAATATTTCATGATTCAGAAGTATGTGCCTTATGTGCAAATTCAAAAAATCAGAAAATATTGGCATTGTTAATCCCTCCCAAAGCATTTTAACGAGGTAAGAGTATAATTCAACTATATCTATCAAAAAGTGCATTTACAATATGAGTTTGCTTTCATAATTAGAAAATAACACACAAAAAAACAGTACAGCATGTCCCAAATATCTGTGGCAATGACTTTGCCACAGTGATTTTACTGGGAAGAAAAAGAGGCAAGGCCTGAAAATTGTTTTAGTTTTCTCTCTAAAGATGGAACCTATAGAAAAGACTGTATGATGGGAAAAAGTTGGTGACATGATTTCATAATTTTAATATTAATATGCTGTATAATTTTTTCCTGAAATAAATAGAACTTTCTGAATGTGTAAATATCATATTTAAAATTGTTAATTATTACACTTATGTGAAATATTCTTTCAAAATTATAAGTAAGATATTGCACTGATTTTAACTTCTAAGAACATAATTATTTAAAAATCAAACTGAACTCCATTAATTGGTGAAGCAAATAATTGTAAAGTCTTTAGAAAATAGCTTGACATAACAGATTGGCAATAACAGTAAGACTGTCTTCTCATATGGGAATCTTAAGATGCAATGAATTAAGGTGAAAAAATATGTAATTTTCTGCATCACATCTATAATCTATTACAAGGGAATAATTTGGCTTCTAACACCATTTAAGTTTTGACTATAATATGATTTGGCAGGCAGGTAAAGGATTATTTTTCTTTGCCCAGAGGCTATTGTCTTTAAACACATGCTATTCCCATGTCTTCACAGGCATATTTTAATTTTAAAATTTGCTAAGTCTTTAATTTATAAAACTAGTGTCAGATCAACACTAAAATTCTCAGGACATGATTTTCAGTCAAGTCAACAGCTGAAGTCACAAAGGATTCAGACAGAAGTTGAAATAGAGCAGATTCCTGTTATAGTCAGTACCCAATTTTCATATCATGCTATGATCACAATTAGTGTGTCAAGCATCAAAGTTCACATTTTTCTGGCTTCAGGGCCATGGTTTTACATCATGTGCTTAATGTTAGATATTAAACCATGATTCTTCAGATGATTAAAAATCTTACCTCATGCTTTCAAGTTTATGATGTAAATGTAAAACATAACTTTTTAAGAATACCTGAGATAACATTTCAAGAAGAAATGTTATGCTGTTCCTAAATGAAGAATAAACTATGTCAATATTCTGTAGTGAAAAATTCTTATTAGCAAATTGTTTTTAAAAGATGTTTGTCCTACAGTAACCATCCACATATTCTTTCAGTTGTTCTATTATTCTATCTGTACTTGGTCAACTTGACCTTGACCAAGGTTTTGAATCACAAATATCTTAGGAAACTGCTTACATGTTGCAGGATGACCTGAAAAAATGCCTTTTCAATTAATAACTAATGAATGCTTCCAGACAAATAATATTTTCCCTATTTTTGAATTGTCAAAGTAAAGACTCATTCTCAATGCTGTTTATCAATACACAAATTTCACTGCCTCTTAGTGCTGGTTACATTTGGAGATTTGTAGAGAAGAATACAATGAGAAGGAGCCACTTGCCAGCATGGAGTATCTCCAGAGGATCTGGAAAATTACATATACCAGATAGACCCTTCAAAGCCTTTCATCATCTCTGAAGGGTGTGCTGCTCTCCATTTGTCCAGAGTACATTAACCTTATCACTAAAAAAACAGAAAGAAATAAGTCCACCTGGGTTCTTCTAAGATAGTTCTTGGCATCTGCACACTGTAACTCATTGATTGTCGTAAAATCCATTTGGTGAGGATTTTGAGATGGTGGAAATCAGAACTATTTTAAAATAAAATTTTAAAATATATTAGACCAGATAATTATGCATTACAATTCTTTGCCCAAAGAAAATATTGTTATGTGAATACTGGGTCTTACCTATGAATTATTCTTATCATGTTCTTAAAAAGCCAGGAACAGAGATGCATGCCTGTAATCCCAGAGGCTCATGAGGCTGAGGCAGGAGGGTCATGAGTTCAAAGTCTACCTCAGCAATTTATCCATGCCCTAATCAATTTATTGAGACTCTGTTTCTAAATAAAATATAAAAAGGGTTGGAGATCTGGCTCAGCAGTTAAGCAGCCCTGGGTTCAGTTCCCTGGTAGCATTAAAAAAATGGAGGAAAAAAATTAAGAGACCAGCCAAACTAGAATATGTGCAGAAAATTTCTGCTGAATATTAAGGGCACACACACACACACATAAACAGAAAAGGATTCAGAAATGCTTTCAAACAGAATTAATGAATTGAAAGAATAAAATTATCTTAGGTTCTAATGTGCCAGGAGTTATGCTTGATGCTTTCTTATATATAGTCATTCAGTTTACCAAAATGCATTGGCTTCAAACATTTAAAACAGACAGAGGGGCTCAGACAACCTGTGTAACTTACACAAGTCACAGGCTTCTAGTCTTCAGTGTTGAGATCCTGGTTCCACTGTCTGCTACTCAGACGTGACAGCCAAAGAATTTATTTCTGTTCTAAGAGCTCTACCTTGTTTATTTATTTTTTTCCCTCAAGTGTCCAACCAATGGCTCAGTAGTGGTCACCAGGTTCACTGTGGGTATGATGGCTGGCCCTCTAAAAACAGATGCCTTTGTATTAATAAAGCAAACTTTAGCCCTTATCATATTTATGAGAAATTAAATGTGAGTTTTTGGTATTAATAATTTTTAAAATATAATTGTTTAGCAAGATTCAACTTTACATTGTTATCCATGAACTAAGTATTAACAAAGTGCTTAGAAAATCATGTGGCATAAAACAACAGATTAACAATGAGATTTAGCATGCTATGATGTTACAGAGCAGGCTTTCACATGATAAACTTATGTGATAAACTTTTTGTGTATATTCAATACTTAAATCATAATTTTAAGGAACAGCTATATAGTTATTAATGTCCTTGCAACCATATAATATCTTTAATCCTAATTTATATTACCTGCTGGTTTAATTTATTTTTAGGTATAGTGAAATTAATAGGGTATTTTGCATATATCACTTTAAAAAGGCACGTTATGTCTATAGATGCAGATGGCTATACATCTATGTATGCAATCTATTTTAATTTCATCTAGACTAACTATAATCAAAGTAGAGCTTCATTTTAAGTTATCAAGAGCCATCACTACAGATGGGCACAACCAGGTGATTACTCTGGCTCTGTGCTATTAAGGGAAATGGCACCTGGCTCCAACCAACTCAGAACAACACCAGTTCAGAGGAGGCACCAGGGACTTACCAGGTGTTGTTAATTAGAATCTGTGGGAAGACAATCCTGTACTCAACTGTAGGCTGTCTTCTAGCCATAGGACTGAGTGCAGAGAAATTCTGTCCTGTTCCTCATTACCACATTAAAATTCCTCATTTTCTTGATCCTATTTGCTCTTTTCCCCCCTATTTTTAACATTATTTCTCATTTTTAGATAATGTACAGGTTAAAATCTAATCAAAGCAAATAAACAAGATACAAAAGAACTTAAACACAAGAACAGTGTACATGGGAATGTCAATTAAACTAGGTTTTTAAAATCAGTTTGGTTTGGTCCCTCAACGTAGCTCTTGGGTTACTTATTATCCATGAGTCCTGCAACCTGAGAACATTTCCTCTTTTTTCCTGAACAACTTGCATGAAGATATCAGGAAAGATGCTTATCTGGAGAGCTGAGCCCCTTTTTTTAGTTTAATTCTTGTTCATTGTGGTTTAATCCTGAGACAATTTTAAATCTCCAATATTCATAATTTCCTTTTTTGATATATGAATATTTTGACAATATAATTATCATTAAAATGTAGTCCATTCCTGGTCAATTTGTAAAATTAGCTCCATATCCTAGTAGCCTTGCAGACATTCTCACATTTGCTATATATATATATATTTTTTTTTATTACAACCTTGTACCTCTATCAATTTAGCTTAAAGTATCTACAGATTTTTATGGAAGAGCCACATCATTTTTCACTTCACCTATAGATATTTTAAAATTAAAGAGTTGCTGTCTGCTCCATACTGAAAAGTATTTAATCTGTTCAGAGTTGCTCTATGTAGAAGACCCTGGGTAACAGATTCAAAGCTCTGACATTTGCATTGAGGATTGTGAGGAATAGTTTGGGTGTTTGGTGAAATTAATAATCTAACCACGCCCCCAGTGCTAGGGATAATTGTAGTTCTTCCTTTGTCATGATGATGAGAAGTATTATTTTTTATGATTCCTGACAATATTCTATCATCTCTCTTTTCTACTTCTGGCACCTGTTAGTCTTCCAATTATTACCCCATATTGAATCAACATTTTGACAAGCTATCCCTCTCACAGCTGGACCCCGGTGTGTGCAATGAGTGTGTAATGTGGTTTGTCCATCTAAACTGTGAGCCTCTCAGCTGAATTCCACTTACCTTGCCACCTGGTCATGTGCTCCCCTGATCAAAACCTCACGCCTTCCTAGTCAAGTAAGTTAACTGTGTTCTCTCTCTAAAAGAGGAAATAGAAGCCATCACAGTGATGGCTGGGTTGTGCCAGACAAGAAGATCTGTCACAGGAGCCTGTCTTGTCTTTCCACTCTAGTTAGAGAAGAGGGGCTGCTTCTCCCGTAAGACAAATACAAACTACAATCCTTTACCTATAATCAAATTCGAGAGCACACACTCAAGTGCATGGGTACACTGCTTACTTTTTCACAACCCTGCTCCTTCCATATACTTCCTAACTTCTACTCACATAATGCCACCAAAATATTCACTGGCCAATAATCTCAATAAAACTAAAGGCCAGGGATATTTAGCATTGCTGTGCTTGTTTCAACTCAGAATTTTGTTTATAACTGCTGTCTACTAGTTTTTAGTAGACAATAGTTTTTAGACATCTAAGCTGATTCTTAGCTTAGCTATTGAAAATAGTGGTACAAAGTACATGGGCATGCAAGAGACTCTTCAATATGCTATCTTTTCCTTTGGATATATGTACACAGAAGCAGGATTGGTGGATCATGAGTTAGACCTATTTTTATTTTGGCAGTAACCACCATATTCTATGCACTAAGTTACAATCCCACGTGGGTGGCAGGGTGAGTTGGCTTTTGTGAGCATCACTTCCTCCAGTCTTCCTTCATCCTTTTCACCACAGATACTTTCCTCATTTATGTTTGTACATTTACCTTCACTAAGATCCTGTGCTAATAAAAATCAAAATCTTTTCATTTACAGAAATATGAATGGAACTAGACATATCCCTTTGAGCCAAATAAGTAAAACACAGAAAGAAAGACAATTATCATATTTTCTCTCATATGGAAATTTTTAAAAAAAGTGATCTGAAAGTAGAAGACAGATCACTAGTGAGGGGAGGATGAAGGAGGGCAGTAGGAAAGATTGGAATGATTAATGCATGACATATGCACATACAGAAATGTCAAAGTGAAGCCCATTAATTTGTATGATTAATTCATGTTGATAACAAATAAAGAAGATCCTGTGGCTGAATATCTAGAGTCCTTTAAAGGGGCAATGGCAACAGCCTCATTGTCAACCACAATTTCCTCTTCTTGCTTTCCATTGGATTTCCATTTCCCTTCCAATGTTATCATTTAAAAAAAAAATATTTTGCTGAAATTTCACTTTTGTTGACTAGTTCTCTCTTTTGAATGTCTATTTTTGCAAATGTTATGAGGCTTACACTGGAAGTCCAGGAGTCAATACAACTACATGCATTATTCTCTGACTGACCTGAATAATTGATGTGCAGTCTTCAATCACGAAGAGTCTTTTAAAGCAATGATGAGATTTGCCACTGATCATGATGTGCAGCTCTAAGAGACCTAATGCTATGTTAGCTAAGGAGTTACAAAGCAAAGTATATATTAGAGGTGATTTTTCACAGTTAATATAAGGTTGTAACTAATCCATGGACTATATTATTAAGAGGCTCATGTTATTTGACAGAGTATTCTAGGAAAACTTATACATATTGAAATGATGCAAAGAAACACTATCTTGTTGATTAATTGGATTTGAGGGTAAAGAAAATGTAATATAGAAATAGACAAATATCTTACGGGTAATGTTTTTGCTGAGGTGGGAAATACAGGGAGTATAGATTTCAGAAAAATCTGTGAATTCAGTTTATGGAAGTGTTAGATGTATTATGTCTGGAAGCTAAGTAAAAATATTTAGAATCAATAGTTCTGGAGCTCAAAAGAGTAGTATGTGATAAAAATAGAGATGGTTTTGTTATCAACATACAGACGGCATACATTAGTATGAGGAACACAGACTGACAAAGATATTAAGAAAAAGTGGCCAGAGAATGATAAGGAAACATTTTGGCAGTTTATAAAATCTAGCTAACAGCTTTTAATAAAAACAAGAAAATAGAATATCTCATTGTTTCAAAGTGCCAAGATAGGGAAAAAAAATTGGAAGATATCCTGTTTGATTAACAAGAGCTTATTATTGATATTGATGAGAAATTTTCTCAGAATTTTTTACAGAAAAATATCAAATATGCTATATTTCTTTCAATTATATTCAAGAATGAATATAAAGTCTGGGAGTGGAGAAAGCAAACTTAGTCTTGTGCATGATAAGTAAGCTCTTTACCATTGACCTACAATCTCAAACTGCTTTATTTTTACTTATTTATTTTTTTATGTTGGATTGAACCCACAGGCACTTAACTACTAAGATACATCCCTAGATCTTTTATTTGTTTATTTACTTATTTTATTTTGAGACAGAGTTTCACAAAGTGTATTAGGGCCTTGATAAATTACTGAGGCTGTTTCAACTTGTAATTGAAGACCTCTCTAGAAGGATTGTAGAGGAGGAAAGGTTTATTTAGGGGCTCATGGTTCCAGAGGTTTCAGTCCATAAGTGGCTGGCTTCATTCCTCAGGGCTCATGTGAGGCAGGATATCATGGCAGAAGAGTGTGGAAGAGGAAAGCAGCTGAAATGGTGAACAGAAAGCAGAGAGAGACAAACAGAGCGAGAGACTCTACTCTCCAGATATTTTACAAGATATATCTTAAAGCCAAGCCCCCAATGAACCACTTCTTCCAGCCACACCCACCTGCCTCCAGTTACCACTCAGTGAATCCCATGAAAGATTAATTTATTGATTAGGTTAAGGCTATAACCCAATCATTTCTCCTTCAAACCTTGCATTTTCTCACATGTGAGCTTTTGGGGGACACAACATCTAAATGATAATACTTATCTATGACAGAAAGACAACTAATTTGTGGTCTTCCCTTCATTTCTTGAAAAGGCACTACCAATGTGAAATACTTTGGATTTCTGTGAAACAATGCATAATATAAATTAGGACCAAAACATTAGATGGGAACTGTATTCTGAACATTATAAACTTATCAGTAAGCTACTTTTGGCTTAATATAAAACATCCCAATACTTTTGTAAGACATTTATTACCTGAACATGTGAACTTTAATTTTCAAAGGTGCATTTGAATGAAAAACATTCCAACATCAGGTGATCTGTTATTCTCACACCGGAATTGCTATATCACATTTAAACTTTATAAATTTTTAAATTTTTTTACTGATTTCTCCCTCATATTGTATGGAAAATTATCTCTTCTGTGTGATATTTTTAGTACATTTTAGCAATTTTTTGCTTACTTTTTATTTCCTTGCTTGCAATTTTGAAGGTTTCTTTATCTGTTAAAAAGTTACAAAATATGCTGCATTTTAAAAAATTCTCTAAGAATGAAAGTATGCATTGGAGTCTGTCAGTATGTATTTACTTATCTCAGAAAACGTGTCTCAACATCTGTGGTTAATTATTGGTTCATGATTTCTGTACCTCTTCAGGGAACATTAAATGCCAATAGGTTAGCTGTTCTTTATTTTCCTTATCTTTTATTTTCTAATCCATGTACTTCACTTTGCCAGTTGTTTTTGTTGTTCTGCCTTTTTGAATAAAGGCTACACTTTTGACTCAGTTATGTCTGGCCATGGTTCTAATATTACTGCTTATGGATTTAATTTTAATTCTCCTTGAAATTATTTCTTAATTCCATTCTGCTTATTTAATGTTTAATTTCATTTCTGACATATTCAGATTTTTGATTTTGTGTTCTTTTTATGTAAAAATGTCAAAAAAAATCTGATACTTTTTTGTATTTTATTATTTATTGTTAACATTATTTAAGGTTATGCAATTCAAGTCCCTCAAACGTAATTACTTTCTTATTTATTTAATAGCTTTTGATGGTTTCAAGTTGCATATACTATTGTACAATGAACTTGCTACCCTGAACCCAACTTCCCTACCAATATTGCATTGATATTAAATCCGTTTCACATCTGTACCCAGATTTCAATTTCAAACACACCATCTCCCATCAAGATTGGTTCTTCCACTTGACTAACCCTGCTGGGTGTCTGCTGCTAAATTCATGCTTATTATAACAATTCCCAATGCTTATTCAGACTAGGTTTATTCCTTAGAAGCTTATGTTTCAAATACTTGTATATGTTGAACTTCTCTAATAGCAGAACTATCACTTTTGAAAGATTGGATTTCTGAAAATAGCAAATGCATGTCCTTATCTGTGTGGGACGCTGCAGCAAGGCAATGCTCCTTTAGAAAACATAATGTCCGTTATGTTCTTTGTACAACACTGAGTTTGTGTTTTAGCGAAATTATTTTTGCCAACATATTTTTAAATTTGAATATTTGCTTCATTTTTACAATTTGTTTGATGTTGGTACAGCAAGGTGATTACCTGTCTTTCCTAATAACGCTATAGACTCTGGCAAATGGTAGAGAATGTCATTTAATGATTGTGTTATTCAGCTTATCATCGCTATGACTAAAACATCTGATAAAACTTAGAGGAGGAAGATTTATTTAGGCTTACGGTGTCAGAGGTTCAGTCCACGGTTGGCTGACTTCACTGCTTGGGGTAAGGCAGGACAATATGGCAGAAGAGTATGGAGAAAGAAAGCTGCTTACCTCATGGCACCCAGGAAGCACAGAGAGGGAAAGGGGAGCCAGGGGTATAGTGTATAATACTGAAGGGCACAGCCCAGTGACTCAACTCCTCTACCATGCCCCATCTGCCTACAGTTACCCCCCAGTATAGTCGTATGGTAAAATTATTAATCCATCAAAAGGATTAATCCAAAGATTAGGTTCCAACTCTCATAATCTGATCATTTTACCTATGAACATTCCTGTAATGTTGCAGGAGCTTGTGGGGAATACCTCATATCCAAAACAAAACAAAGAGCTAAATGGTTGGTTACTAGCTCTACTACTAAATATTTGATGGTGGGGCACAGCCTTTTGGGTGCCTCAGCAGAGGTAAATGTAATGTTGTATAATAAGATGACTTGTGCCATATGGCCTTAAATTAGCAAGTAACCACCATGGTTGGAGAATAAATTAATTATTTCCATTAAGTATGGAAAATTGAGAAGGAACACTTCTAATAGTCTGAAACAAACAATGATCTTTCCCATGTAAAAAGTGAACAAAGCATTTGTTTGCTAGTAGTAAGAAATAGACCAAAATAACATAGTAGATAAAACTATGACTGGAACACTATGACCCATTTTTACCCTATGATAATGTGTATGTGTGTATATATTATTTAAATCGGATGATTAAAGACTGTGCGTAAAAACAAATTTTGTTTATAAAAATTTCACTCCATTTATGAAGCTGGAGAATGTTTGCAAAACATATCATGGTAACATAACAAGATTATTTGAGAGATTAATACATACCAGGTTTGTGTTTTACCCTAAGTCATGATATATTGTCCTAGAGGTCACATTGCAGAAACACACATAGAAAACAAACAAACAACAACAAAAAAACAGCCATATTCCATGGCATGATAACTTTGATTTTTTATTTATTTAAAACCAACTGAAATCTTGCTTCAGTCCCCAACACTTGGGAGGTACTCCAATTAAACATGTCACTAATTTGATGTAAATTAAATTTTATATGACATTAGGCTATATTTTATATTTTATACATATGGTATTAAGAGCACATATAATACAGAAATTTATATAATTAGAAAGAAAAATACCTTCTCTAAAAATATGAATGAATTTTTACAATAGAGAAGAAAAACCAGCATGAAAGATTTGATCTGGTATTTCCAGCACAGATATAGCACTCAAGCATGTGAAATAAGTAGTTTTGCAGTATTTTAAAATAGCACTGCAGAAAAATCGATGATAGTCATTTTTTAAATTTCTTTTGCATTTTTAAAGTAGCTTGCTTCTAAATCAGTTAGTTAGAGGAAATTGTTCTCCACAGTTTTGTTGACTGTGAAGGATTCACCTTAAAGATAAATTGTTCCTTCCTATTTTAATGAGGAATGTGTCTTGGTGAATAAGACTGGGAGAAAGAAATATTTGATATTTTAAGTGCCTCACATTAGAAGATGGTTATGTGAGATATTCAGACCAAGGGAGAAGCTTAGCTTCTGAGGCAGGTGTGGAAGCCCATCTTCCCCTGTATTTAATTCTGGAGCACAATGTGGTTGGAGGGATTCAGTTTGAATAACATTACTACTTCACAGACTTTAATTTTCTCTCCAGTGTATCTTTCCAGATGAAGAATGGATTAAAGTGCAGGAAGTCTAGTTTTGGTTATCCATTTAAGTCATGATATCCTATCTCTGTTAGTCATCTTTTTGTCACTGTGTCAAAAATATCTGACATAAACGACTTAAAAGAGGAAAGATTTATTTTTCCTCATGGTTTCAGTTCATGGCCTTGGGCTCCATTGCTTTGGCCCTGAGGTGAGGCAGAATGTAATGACTAAAGAGCATGGTGAAAGAAAGCTGCTCATCTCATGGTTCCCAGGAAACAGAGAAGGTGGTGGGTGGGAGAGAGAGGGAGGGAGAGAGAAGGAGAGAGGGAGAGGGAGGGAGAGAGGGAGAGAGAGAGGGAGAGGGAGAAATTGGTAAAGAAAGTGAAACCCTTTCAAGGAACACCTTCTATGATCTACTTCCTCCAATTCCTCCAATTAGGCACTTCTTCCTACAATGTCCACCCTCTCCCCATTTTCCATTCTGCCATGATGAATTAATCCACTGATGAGGTTACAGCTCACATAACCCAATCACTTTCCAAGCTTTTACCATGAGACCTTGGGGAAAATTCCTTATGCAAACCATGACACATTCTGAATTTACCAGAAATGATGCTATATTTTAGTCACAACCTATCTGAAATTTTTGTGTACTCATCAAATGTTCACATATTAGGGTAAATTTAAGTAATGGCAAAAAAAAACTGTACCCTGAAATGATTACTTTTTTGGTACACTAAATTTGTGCTGTAGTGGAGGACTAGATCCATTCTCTTACCTCCGTCCGGTAGCACCTGGTAGTGTGAGCATCACGGTGTTGAACAGGAGGATGCTTGCCAAGGATTTTTAATATGCTGTTCAGTGTTAGAAATTCCCCTTGAATATCTCTTCCAGTGTGTGTGCATTGTTCACAGAAACGGAGATGAATGGTTTGCACTTTGTTTAACAAGTTACAAGGCCTGGCTTTTAGCAATATAACTAGTGTGATATAAAATGCTCCTCAAAAATCTTCTGCCTTTGTTCCCCAGAAACTAAGACACATGACACATATTTCAGTAATTGTCCACAAGACAAAGTAGGGTTGTTTACCACAGTTTTATGACTCTGGAACTATGCTTGGGAAGTTTTATACCTTTCCAATTTTCTTCACACTTTCCTGTTGATTGTAGCACATATTTTATTAAAGGTGTACTTCAATGCATTCTGTAGAGTCTTAAGCATTCTTAACTCAACTTGGTAAATCAATTCAAAATTGTGCTTTTAAAATCCGAGACAATATTTTGTGAAAAATTAAGGAAAATGGTTCTTTCTGTTGGACAAGATAAAGAGTTAACTTGAAAAAAAAGTTTTCCTATTAAAATTTTTTTAAAAAGTGATCATTCTCCAAGCTCATTTTATCAAGAGCCTGAATGAAGCTAGAATACCTTCTGTATCTAGTCATGTACTACATGCAGCAAACAGAAAGTCTGTAAGAGGTAATCCCTGACATTGTAAGAGATTAAACTTAATCTCAACAAACATTTATTGCTTCCCTATTATATTTCTGGAGTTTGACATACCCTGAGGATTCAATCCTGTGAAGACAGAAACTCTTCCATTTGAAATAGAGAATAAATCAATCACCTAATGAATTACATTATACTAACTATATTACTTGATGTTCTGCAAATATTCTTATATACTATATATGTATGCACCTATATTCATCTCTCTTAATTTGTGATTTGTAGTAAATAGTACACTTTAATTCTATCAGCCTCCATGTCTTTTTTTTTTTTTTTTTTTGTATTGGTGGTTGAACTTAGGGGCACTCCACCATGGAACCACATCCTCAGCCCTATTTTGTATTAAATTTATTTAGAGACAGGGTCTCACTGAGTTGCTAATGCCGCACACTTGCTGAGGCTGGCTTTGAACTCCCATGCTCCTGTCTCAGCCTCCAAAGCTCCCCAAGTCCCCTTCTTCTGTTCCACTAATCTCTCTCCTATTTCCATGGAATCCAACCATCTCCTTCCTTCCTTCCTTCCTTCCTTCCTTCCTTCCTTCCTTCCTTCCTTCCTTCCTTCCTTCCTGTCTAAGTTCTGCATATGACAGAAAACATTTAACCCTGACTGAGTTTGGCTAACTTCACTCAGCACGATTTGCTCCAGTGCCATACATTTACCAGCTAATGTCACAATTTCTTCTTCTTTATGGATGAGTACAATCCATTGTGTATATATATACCACACTTTTTTTGTCCAATCATCTATTGATGGGCGTCTAATTTTGTTCCCTAGCTTGACTATTGTGAATTATGCTGCTGTAAACTTCAATGTAACTATATTCATGTAGTATGCTGATTTTTGATGTTTTGAATATATATCATGGAATTGAACAGGTGGAATATGATGATTCAATTCCTAGTTTTTTGAAGAATCCTCATACTGTTTTTCAGAATAGTTGTATTAATTTGTAGTCCCACCAACAATATATGAGTATACCTTTCTCCCCACATCCTTGCCAGCATTTATTATTATTTGTATTCTTGATAATTGTCCTTCAACATGGAGTAAGAAAGGTAGTTTTTATTTGCATTTCCCTAATTTCTAAAGATGTGGAATATATTTTTCTTTTATATGTTATCCATTTGTATTTCTTCTTTTAAGAAATGCCTGTTTAGTTCATTTCCCCATTTGTATTATTTTTCGTTGTTTTTTTGAAAATACATATAGTATATAAAATACACATGTGTGCAAATTTGAACTTATAGACAGCATTATTCAAATTGAAGTTTAATTTATGCTAATAACTTGTCTTAAAAACAACTGAATCCAGTTAGAGGAAAGACTAGGTCATCTAAGTCAATCAAAAAATATTGTGAATGCATTTAATAAATAATTTTTAAAACTGCTTATCTGCTAGCTATAAAAGTTCTAAATAGAAGGTTTGTTAATCAGGACATTGACTGGATGATCCTGGGAATATTTTCTTTTGTCATTTGTGTTTAACAACTTTCTAAAAACAAAGAGTCTCACCAAGTTGCCTCCCACAGTGGCATGATTGAGGACAGGATTGATGGATATTTAGCACTCATTGCAAATGTGGTCAAAAGAACGTTTCTTTGTTATAGACACATAGACCCAGATTATGAATATGGATTGATTTGCCAATCGGGTACATTGGAAAGGTTTGGAAGGTCTGGAAGGTTGGAGTGAGGTCGCACCCTCCCAACTTCACTTTGAGTCTGGCTTTTCTGTTGGTGTGGTCCTCAGTCGCGGGTATTTTGCCGCATCACCTTGCTGTCCAGTCATGAGTTCTGCAAATCTGAGAGGTAGTTTAAGACCCAGAAGCACCCCCACCCCTCCTCTTCCAATCACAACTACTATAGTATTATGAACCGTGAAGTCAGCAGTTCCAGGGGAGCTCTGGATACATACCACTGCGGCAGGGCCAGCTCCAAAAAACAGTCCTAGTTTTTTGAAGTTTTGCAGTGCTATTGTGGGAACCATAGTTGAGACACCCCGATATTCCATCCTTTCCCTTGATTTTGTAAAAACCCAAATTCACTTAGGTTTCAAATAGCAGATTGGATTTTGTATCTTAAAAACAAACGAATCCTGACAACACAGATGTATTTTAATCATAAGAAGAACTAGATTGTAAGTGTGGCGCATTATGTGGCAACATTTTTTGAGTCAGTGAGAACAGAGAATGCCTCTCACCGATTTCCATCAGTGCATACAAGCTCTTTGTGCTTTCTCTATGACATCTGTTTCTGCATATCCTAAGTTGTAGCATATCCTCACATATGCATCATCAACTTAAAGACAAGAATAAAAATATACTTTGAAAAGCTAGCTCAGCATGATAATTGTGATGGTCAAATTATTCTTTTAATTTTGATTTTTTTAACTTTATCTTCATAAGGTGTAGCTGTTACAGAATAAATAACCAGAGTCACATCCCAAGTGATGGAGTAAGGCAGATGTGACATCTATTAGAATGCACCTTCTTAACTGATGGATAGATCACACAACCTGATATTGGAACTTCCTCTGAGAAGACTCTTTCTCCTCTTTTTCACTTTTTTATACTTAGAACCCAGAAAAGAATATGACATAAAATAGGCACAGGTAAATGTTGAGTGAAGAATAAATCAATGACAATTTGCTTGTATTCTTTAAAACAATTTCTAAGGGCCTTGCCAGCCAAGGAGTAAAGAGAGCAATCATTGCTAAAAAAGATTGTTATAGTCACTGTTTGAGACCCTGGGGAATCAGATGATTTCATAGGGTTTTACATTTAAAATTGATAGTGTGCAGATATATTATTTTAATGAAACATAAGACGTTCTGGTCCTAACATCACTATTCTCTTTTATAATATTAAAAAAAGAGATTCCCCAAATAATCAATTTTCTACCCATAGTCATAATTGTCTAAAAATCTACATTGATTGCTCTTTCATATAACTAGAATGAGAGAGTCAGCAGCCTTCTGTCCTTCTTTCATAGCTCAATTCATGATGGGCTATAGATCCTCTTTCTCATGCAAATTCTGACATTATAGCATCATTGGGACATCATTAGTTCTCATATTTCTAGACAGATTCCGGAATGTTCTGATTTCTTTTGGTCCAACTCTAATTTCTCCCTCTTATGATTACAAATTGCACGTTCTGCTTAGTCACGGAGTGTAATATTAATGAAACTGCTAACACTAGCAGCAGATTTGTTCAAAAATACATGCTTCAAATCCATGATACCGTTCAGGTTTATATATCTGCTAAAAGACATTGTCTCTGAATATAGGCATAGAAATTCTCATATAAAGGTAACCTAAATAGGTTTCTTTTATTAGCAGAGATTTTGCTCTACTGCTTATTGGACCTGGTGCCTTCTTATTTTTTATTTTTTTTCTTTCTTCTTCTTTAAAGATAAAAAATAAACATTATAAATAAAAAGGCACAAAATTAATTCCCATATAATTAAATAACACACAATAAGATGTAAACTAATTTCCCTGAATTACTCTCTGCAATACATCTTACATGTAACCATTATGTCAATTTCTAACTCTGAGTCTAAATAATAATCCAGAGCTCAAACACCTGTTTGCTCCTTACTGACTATCTTATCTCACAATGTTTTATGTTGATTGTGTCTCAGGTTCCTTACAGTAAATGGGAACAAGCCTGTCTGGTCCACTTCAGAGATTATATGAGATAATAAATGAAAATTGGATGGTGGATGCCTGGCACTATTAAGAGTTCTTCACACACTGTTGTGTTGATGAGAGCATTTCATCCAGTATCTCCTTCACCACATGGATTTATTTTCTCAGTGGTACACTCTACTGGTACTCCCACAGTCAACTTTTACTGTAGGATGCTACATACTCATCTCCCTCTCACTCTCACTAAGCAATATGCCATTTAAGTATAAAATTGTATTCCTCTGTTCTCTATACCTAAGATCATGACAATTTTTTTTATGAATTGGAAGGGATAATTTATTACATAACAGAATCAACATTTAAAATCAAATCTGAGATATACTTAAAAACTTTAATTCTGATTTTGAGGTCCAGAGTTTTCTAGGTGACCATATTTTTTGTGTGTTTTTCAAGTATTTTACATACTCAATTTTTTTTGAGTGTGCCCTTTCATAAACTCATTTTTGAGAAACATGCTTCATAGTAGGTGGGGAAGGTGCTACATGCCTATAATCCCAGTAAATCAAGAAGATGATACAGGAGAATTGCAAGTTCAAGGCCACCTGGGCAACTTAATGAGACCCTGTCTCAAAAAAAAAAAAAAAAAAGAATATGGTCCAAATAAACTATGAGAAGATAGACAATCTACACAGATCAATATTAAATAGTGATATTGAAGCAGGAACGAAATACCCTCCAACAAAGAAAAGCCTAGGACCAGATGGATCCTCAGCTGAGCTCTACCAAAATTAGTTGAAAGTGCTAATGCTACTCCTCCTCAAATCATTCCATGAAATAGAAAGGGAGGGAAGACTCTCCAATTGACTCTATGAAACCTGTTTCACCCCGATACCCAAACCAGACAACACATCAGGGAAAGAGAACTTCATACCAATTTCCTCTGGTGAATATAGATATAAAAATTCTTAATAAAATACTGGCATCTTGCATTCAAAAAAACCTTAATAAGATTATACACCATGATGGAATGAGTTCCATCCCATGATGCCAGGTTGGTTCAACACATACAAATCAATAAAAGTAATTTAACCACACAATTAGAATGAAAGATGAAAATTACCTGATCATCTCAACAGATACGCAAACATCCTTCGTAAATGCAGCAAGTATTCATATAAAAAATGCTAGAGAAACTACTGATAAAAGGAATTTACCTCAACTTCATAAGGCTATATGTAATAAATGCAAGACTGACATACTGAACAGGATAAACTGAAAATAATTCTCCAAAGTCAGAAAAGAGACAAGGATGTTCACTCTTCTAGATCCTATTCAACAACTCCTAAACTCCTAACTCTAGACTGAGAAAACGGAAAAAAAAAGCAATTAAAGGGATACAAATAGGAAAAGAAGAAGTCAAATTATATCTGTTTGCTGACATGATCCTATATCAAGAAGACCTAAAAAAATTCTAATACAAGACTTCAGATTTCAAAAACACATGCATCGAAGTCTCAGGATGCAAGATCCACATTCATAAATCAATAGCTTTACTATACTCAATGACTATGCTGAGAATGAAACAGGGAAAACCATCCCATTCAAATAATCACACACACCCCCCAAAAAATCTAGAATAAATCTAATCAACAAGGTGAAATATGTCTACCATGAAAACTATAAAACACTGAAGAAAGAAATTGAAGAAGATCTGAGAAGATAGACAGACCTCCTCCATGTTCTTGGGAAGGCAGAATTAATATTGTTAAAATGGCCACTCACCAAAATCATTATACCAATTGAATGTAATCCTTGTCAAAATACCAATGAAATTCTTCACAGAATCAGATAAAAACAGTCCTAAAATTCATTTAAAAATTTAAAAAAAAAAAGAACAGGCAAAGGAATACTGAGCTATAAAAGCAGTGCTGGAGGCCTCACAATAACAGACCTCATCCTAGAGAACTATAGCAACACAAACCGCATGCTTTTGGCATCACAACAGACAGGAACACCAAAATGAAGTTTTACCTCGTCATAAAGAAGCATGAAGTCATGGCGTTTGCAGCTAAATCAATCGAACTGGAGCACATCATGTTGAGTGAAATACATGAATCAGAAAGTCAGAGGTCAAATGTTTAAACCCACAAGTGAAACCTACAGAAAAAGAAGGAAGTAAAAAGGGGTGGGATCCATGAAAGTAGAAAGGTCAGTGCAAGCAGAGAAAGGAATGGAAGGGAAAGGAGGAAGGACATGGCAAACTGGGGGAACTGTGGAAAGAAATGGGTCACATTAGCCATATATATCAATCTACCACAGAATATGTCACCTTTATAGATATCGGTAAAATACCATTTAAAAAACAATAAATAAATAAATAGAAAGAAGACCAGCAGAGTATAGTAAGAAAATAGGCAGAGGGGGAAGGAGAGGGAAAGAGGAAGTACTGGGACTGAAATGGAGCAAACAACACTTCACCATGCATGATAATGTCACAATGAACCCCACTCTAATGTAAAACTATAATGCATTAATACTCACAGTAAAATAGTTCAGCTGGAGTTGTAGCTCAGGGGTACATAACATGTGGGTTTAATCCCAATACCCCCAAAAAGAAAGAAAGAAGAAAACTGAAATTGATTTATAGAACAGTATAGGTTTGTGAACCTTATTTGCAATTCTGTAAAATTCCATCTTATTGAAGTATTCTCTATAACAGTAATATGAAAATACCATTTGTCTCCAATACATATTTACCTTAAAGTTTGACCCAATATTATTAAAGATCTTCCAGAATTCTTTTGGTTATTCTTTTGTCATTGTTAATATTTTTTTAATATTTAATTTTAATTTATCCATTATGTGTCCTAATAAGGAAGGAACATACAAATTATAATCTGAACATTCCTCCTTTAGTGAAATATTAATGCAATCGTTAAACCTGTTTATTGGTGATGATTTGGACTTGTTGCTAGTGGCTTCTTTTGCATTTTCTACTTACCATGTTTTTTTTTTTTTTTTTTCTGTGTTGAGAGGTGGACACATTTGTTTTTCCTGCTTCCTATTGTTTTGATAATTATTTTTTTTCACTTTTCCATTTTATTTTATTTGTTTTACAATGTCAGAGAATATTTTCTCTGCCTTACATTACTGGAAGTTAAAATGTTAATAAATAATTTTACCTCTGTTCTTATGTTTGTACCATGTATACTTGACTAAAATATTATGAAGCACACCAACCTATCTTCCTCCAGAACACCACACAGGGACAGGTACACTAGAATTCTACTCTGACTTATAACTTCCACTATTTCTTTTCAATTTCTTATGTTATTTACATTCAACACATTGGTTTTTACTTTGAAGATAAAATAAAAACTAGATAGTTCTATGATATACCTTTAAAAGTATATTGTTATTTATATTCATCCAAACATTAATTTTTATCCTCTCTTTCTCTGCATTGTGCTTGGCTTCTCAATTGTTCCTAGCATTAGATTTTTTATTGTGAAATCTCTGCTTTAGTCATTTTTTTTTCTCAAGCTATGATTTGGAAATGTTTAGCTCAGTTTTTGCTGAAAACAATGTATTTGCTAGTTGTTCAAAGGCATTTTACCTGTAACAGTGTTATAATCAGATTTGTTTATTTTTGATGTTTTTTCATATTTTATAACATATAATTGTTTATTATTAATGGATTTGTTTAATTTTCTTTCATTCTTTTCTTTTCCTTTCTTTCTTTTTTCTTTTCTTTTTTTTTATGCTTTTTATTTTATTTTCTTTCTGAAAATTTTTTGTTTCCTGGATATAGGACTGAAGTCTTCTTAAGTTTGTGGAATCTTTTCAAGTATATATTGGGCCTTCACAATCTAATTTACATTTAAAAATACTTTTCCACATTTTATCTTTCATTTTGCTGTATTTTGATTAGGGAACTTGTTGGGTTCCATGTCATTATTTCTTTGATGTTTAATTAATCTAAATTTAATTTTAAAAACTAAGTTAGCGTATTGAAGTTCTATTTCAAGACTGTCTATTAGATTTTTAACCAAATGTGGTAATACAAGTTAGTTTCTATGACTTTCTATAACGTCTTATAATTTAAGTTATGATCTTTTCATGTTTAATATTGTCTCTGCCATCTCTATTCCTCCTCAAATTTTAAAAACATATTTAGTAATATCATTAGTCTTCACAAAAAAGAATCTGTTGGCTTTGGTACATTTTATATTGTAACTTTTCTTCTATTTCATATGCTTCTATGCTTTCATTTATTAGTTTCTTTCTTTAATTTTCATAGCTTCTAAGTTAAATGTAAAAAAAATTAATAAAAATAAAACATACTATTTTCCCAGTAATCAGTAACTTCATGCTAGTAGGAAAGGTACACCAGTAAATATTAGGTCATTATGAAACATGAAGGTACTGGGGAAAATATCCACAGTGATTTGTAAGTATAAAGTGAAGGCACCTAAGTATTTGACACATCATACATAGACAGAGAATAACATCTCATTCTTCTGGATATCTATGATGTAGAGTTACACTGGTCATGTAATCATATAGTTAATAGGAAAAATTCACTACCAGACTCTTGGAAAACTTGATTAATGTTGGCTGTGAACGTAAACTTGAATCTTAAAATTATGCAAAACCCATAAAAACAGAATATTGCAGATAGGTCAATGAGAATGTTCCAGTAACTCTCCATGCTAGAGAGGTGATGGTGATTTTGACTAGGGTACTAGTTTCCCAGTGAGGATGTTTTGCCAGGGGCAAAGGGGGCCGAAGATGGGTTGGAGGGATTGCTGGAGATGAGAAAAAAGAATTGCTTATGTCTAAATCACTTAGGATACATTGTTATAGTTTATTTCCTCCAACTAATTATGCCCCATCAGTAGGCAAAACTTATACCACAAAAAAGTGTTTTCTTTCATTAAATAATGCTCTTATAGTACAGAAGTTGGTGCAATAAATGAGGGACAAAAAATGAGAAAATGACTCTTGAAATGTAGGAACAAGGCACAGGAGAAAGAATAAAATGTACCCAGGATATAAATGTGACAAGAAGCCTTCAAGTTTTGCAGAGTACTTACTGGATGATTTATGTGCAGGCCAATATTTTAGTGGTTTCAAGTCCTAAATAAGGGGTACAAATACAGCTACATTTTGAAATGGGAGAAAATACACCATACGTTATACTTTTGTTGGTCTCATCTAAATTCATGGTGCAATGTAAAATATTATACTCAATAAAAATAGAGGTAAATCAGTGAATGCTTCTTTTTCATAAAACTTCACTGTACTAGATTATGGAAATTATACTTGTAAAATGGTATTGAATTCACTGTTCTTTCTTTTCTGCTCTCCTTCTAATATAAAGTGCTAATAACCTTTTCCAAGTCTTTCAAATTATTGCTTAGTTTGAAAGCATTATAATTTCTGTTTGCTGCACTGAAATTGTAATGAATGATCTATGAACTGTCATTTATTCTGAGAACCAAATAGTTCATTTAGTTCACCATCTTAATGCTTAGCTCGATTCAGTCTCATACTGGAATGTATTTCAGTAAAACTATTAAAAATGACAATACATCTCTTCTATAAATCTTATTATTTCAATAGATATCACATTAAATTGGATCTCACTGAAATCCAAAAGACTAAATCTGAGATAAATTTAAAGGAAATTAAAAGTTTAATGATTTGCAAACTTTTGCTCATTTACCTTCCAATCATGAATTTAAACTCTTCTGCCCTAATTTTCTACCTGATACTTAATTTTGGCATTTCATTATAAGTGGTATTATTAAATTGCTATTTAACAGCATCAATATAGTGTTTAAATTGTCCTAATGAGTACAAATTAAATGCGTCTGTTTACTCTTCTTGATTTTATATGGAGAATATAATTCCAAGAATAAATCATTGTCCTTTGGTGAAAACAATATTGAAGGTAGATAATAAAAAAGATGCATATTACCTTAAAATTTTGAATTTTCTTATGAACAAAGATTATATTCCATAGTTAAGTTTTTCAAGTCATATAATTATCAATTAATGTCAAACTAATTACTAGGTCACCTTATAGGTAGACTTTTTTTCTGTACATGCATTAATATTCATTATACTCATTTATAATCAACTTTCACTAAAATCTATTGGAAGCAGTACATAGTATATAAATTGCATTTTATATACAATATACTTTTATGTCTTCTAATAAAAATAACTCACAGAGGCTACTAATTTACTGAATCTATTGTCAAAACTTCCTAATTTAAAAAAAAAAAAAAACCTGAACTGTATGGACTATTTTTGTTGTTGTTAAACTCTAGGTCCTAGATCAGATCTTAATAATTCCAAATAATGAGATCATCATGATTTTATATTTGTGTTCCAGTGCACTGATATGGAAAGATTTATTCAACTTATCTTATTTTCATAATTTGCTTCTAAAAGGGGAATTGTGAAGCCAGGTGTGGTAGTGTATGTCACAGTGACTTGGTAGCCTGAGATAAGAGGATAACAAATTTGATTTCAGCCTGAATAACTTAATAGGACCCTGTCTCAAAGTAAAATAAAAAGAGAGGGGAGAGCTGGAGATGGTTCTCAGGAGAGAACACCTCTTGGTTCAATGTCCAGTATTGCACAAAAAATAAAATAAAATATGTATTAGTTATTTCCAAAATATAATTCCCCTCTATGTAATATTGATCACTGTCCTAATGCAGAACTCTGTCATTAATAATGTGTTGTTTTCTCAATAATGCTCAAATGAGTATCTAGAAACATGGTCCCAGATTTAAAGTTTTCTTTATTACTGTTTCCTTTTTTTTGTTCTGTCCAATATGTCTCTTTTCAGAGTTTTAAGTGAGACATAACAGAAATTCTCATGCATTGCTGTTAGAATGCCAACTTTGGAAGATTATTTGTCAGTTTCTTACAATGCTAAACATATGTTTATCATGAAATCTAGAAAGGCCTGAAAGGCCATGTGATGGTCTACAGGTGGCATTACACATTTGTTGAAATAACATAAAAAATGAGCCACGATATAAACTACAAACTTGAGATACAATAATGTATTAATTCCAGTTCATCATTTTTAGAAATGCACCAAACTAAGGCAAGGTGTGAATAATAATAGAATCTGCATGAAGTAGAAATAATGTATAAGGGAACTTAGTACTGTTTTCTTTTCACTGTAATCTTAAAATGGCTGTAACAACAAAGTTCATTAAAATTGTTGCTGTGGTATATTTAATAGGTGAGACACAAATATACAAGTTTCGATAGATTGAGTTTCTTAAAATATAATAGCATAGGGATAGATTCATCTTGATAAAATATTTCCTTTTAGGGAATGGATATATATGTAGTTTTGTGAAGTGTCCCTTAAATACTCAGAGGCCAAAGATCCTTGAGGCCAAGGTTCCTTCTTCCCAGAAGGATATTCTGGACATTGTTGTTGAGTACTGTTTGTGTAAGTGTGATATGAGGTTAAAGAAAACTGGGCCTAGAGGTAGGAAAAGCATTTGGTTGGGAATGTTGACAATGTTCCCCATACAAAGTTGAATGTATTTGGGTAAGCTGCAATTAGCCAATTTGGGTAATCTGCAATTGAATTGTTATTTGGGTAATCTGCAATAGGAAGTAGGTAAGAGTTAAAGGGGTGGGAGTATGTAATCTGAAATTAATATTGGATTAATATTGAAATTAATATGGGTTGTCACTTCTAAGGATGAAGCATCCATGGATGAAATAATGAGCTCCATCCCCATGGAATCTTCTTCCCTGACCTTAATGATATGTCTCACTTATGACATCAGCTGGTATTGGGTAGACAAGACAAAGATTCTGCCACTCCGTCATAACTGCTGGATGGAGAACAAACAGCAATTGTGGTAATGAAAAGCAATGTGTCACCATATTTATTTAAGCCCTCATTTAAAGATTTTGGCTTAAAATACGGGCAATTTAAGTGTTCGAGTCATTGTTCATTACATGTCTGTACTTTGCCTGCCAAAGTATTTATGAGACTACTTCTAAAGGGGCAGGTGACTTCAATCAGACCTTCATGAATCTTTAGTAACTGTCATAAAAGAGATCTGTACTTCCGCAGAATTGGTAAGAGTCTACTAGCTTCTTTGTACAAAATTATTGATTCCTTAATAAAGTTATAATGTATTTCTGTTACCATTGTCAATAGAACAATCTGTAACATTTTGTTAGTAGTTTCTTATGGATAGATATAAAAAATCAATTATATTTAAATGTATATATTATTTTGCAAGTAAAACTAAATTTTCTTAATAATTTTCAATTACATTTTTAAATTAGACTCTCTTGGATTCCTGTATTATCCTGTATTATTTTTCCTTTGTAGGAATATTTTATATTTTTTTAGAAATACAGAAAGTTCAACATCTCTCACAATTAGAGAAATAAAAATCGAAACTCTATTGAAATTTCATCTCGCTGCAGGCAGAATGGCAATGGTCAAGAATACAAGTAACAATAAATGTCAAGGACATGGGTAAAAAATTCACTCATATATTGTTTCAAATTAGTGCAACTCCTCTGGAAAGTAGTATTGAGATTCCTCAAAAAACTAGGAATAGAACCACTACATGACCCAGATATCCCACTCTGTGTTATATATACAAAGGATTTATAATCTGCATACTATAGAGATGTAGCCACAACAATATTTATAGCAGCACAATGTACAGTAGCCAAGCTATAGAGCCAAACTAGGTGCACTTCAACACATGAATCGATACAGAAAATGTGGTATATAAACACAATGGATTATTACTGAGTCATAGATAAGAACAACTTTAAGTGATTTGCTGCTAAATAGATAGAACTGAAGACTATCATGCTAAGTAAAATAAAGCAGACTCAAAAAGTCAAAGGTCAAAGGTTTTCTCTGATAAGTAGAGCTGATTCAAAATAAAGGGGTGGAGATAATAGAAATAGAATAGAAGAAAGATTCTGGAGTAAACAAGGGGGATAAAGGGAAGACAGGATGGATGGGATAGGGAAAGTCATTGGAATGAATGGGACCTAACCTTCCTAACTACATATGTGACTATACCATAGTGACTCTCACCATCATGTACATCCAACAGAGGGTGGGAGGATTGCAGGGGAAGTCAAGTACTGGGGAGTGATTTTAAAAGAATTATATCAAAATGAATCCTATTGTCATGTATAACTAAAATCACCAAGAAAAAAAGAAAACAATTATCAATCTCGTTATTAGAGACAGAATTTGAATCAGTTGCCCACAGAGGCCTGGTACCTAAAGTACAGAATTAATTTTGTATATAGTACTTAGTTATTTAAAAAAGTTATTTGAATATTTATAATGTTGGGATGTAGTATTTAGCTCCTTTTTATTTCTTTTTTTTTTTTTGTATATAATTCTGAGATGAATAGGAAACGCACACTGAAAATTGTGTTTCATTAAGTTTTCCACACTTCTCTAGTGTGTTTTCTTTTTGCATTCAATTACAATTACTTCATTGTAATTATAAAATAAAAATAGTCTGAAATAAAAATCTAAATGACTCAAATAAAAATCAACCAAAACCCTGATAAACATGTAAGATGTATAGAACAAAACTATATATTTATTATGCAATAAGTTAGAATAACATAAAATTTGGGTATTTTAAGTGAAACTAAGAACTGGAGGATATATTCAGGAGACCTAGTATATGAGTACTATTTGTTCCAGATTTGGAAAAGAGGAGGAGAAGAAGAGGATTTAAGCTGTTTAGTTCATATGCCCCATGAGACACATGCACAATTAGGAAAACACACACATTTAGAAACATTTAAAAAGTCCACATAATTAAGATTTATTTAAAAGTTTATTAAAATCTCAGGAAGACTTTTTTTTTAAAACAAAGTTACAAACAAATTTACTCTGAATTGTGAGTAGAAAGCAAAGGAATTAATACACATGAATCAATTTTGGAAAGGAATAAGAATGCAGAAAAAGACAACCTATCTGTCTGTACCGCACACCTGCATTCCTCAGAACTGTATACACTATGAGCAGTACAGAACTCAAGTGTGCCCAGCAGAGTTTTGACAAATGTCTGAAAGTAAGTCAATAAAGTTTTTTCAAAAAATGGTTCTGGGGCAATAAATTATCTATAAATAGACAACAGGAAAATCCCCAAACAGAAAAAAAAAAAAAAACAAAGAGCAAATAAAACAAACAAACAAAAACAACAATAAGAAACACCCAGAAAAAGTATCAAATCAAATAAAAATGGATCACATATTAAAAATATATATGATGACTATAAAACTTATTAAAAAATAAAATTCTTCATGGTACAGGACAAAAGAGGTCTTAGATTGAACATCAAAGTAATGATCCATAAAAGAAAAAGACTGATAAATCTGAATCATGAAAATTAAAATAATATTAAAAAATCATGTGAAGAGGATGAAAGGGCAAGCAACAGAGTGAGAAGAAGTATTTGCAAAGCACATATCAAATCAGGAATTGTATGTGGAATCTATAATGGAGTCTCAAAGTAAGCATTATAAAACAAACAATCCAATTAGATAATGATCAAAAGATATTAAAAGATATTCCACTGAAGAAGATGTACAGATGGCAATTTACCACTTGAAAAGATGTTCAACATCATTAGACATTAGGAAGCACAAATTAGAACCACAATGAAATAGCTCTATACATCTATCGGAATGCTTACAGTTAAAAAAAGCATAAGCAATAAGGTTATCCATGACAGTAATGCTAACCAAAGGACAGCCTCTGAGGATGTGGAGAAACTGGAACATTCATATTGCTCATGGGTGTATAAAACATGCAGTAATTTGTAAAAAAGACTGTTTCTTTTTAAACTAAAAATGTAACCGCCATATGACCCAGAGAATGTAGTCTTGGCCACTCAACCCAGAAAAATAAAAGTTTATATTTACCCCCAAATCTCTACATAAATTTTCATAGCAGTTTTACTTATAATAACCCCAAACTGGAAATAATATAAATATTCAACTGTTAAATAATTGAAAACCTGAGTAAAACTGTAACATAAAATACTACTGGGCAACATCTGTAGCAAATTATTGATGTTCAGGAAAAATTTGGGGTAAGCATTCAGGTAATTAAACTGGAAAAAAATGTCAATTCTAAAAGATAGTATGCTATACAATTTTACTTGTATGTATTCTTGTAATGACAAAATTATAAAAATGGAGAAAAGATGGATGATTGTCTGAATTCAGCAATGAGAGGGAAGTGGGTGTAACTATAAAATGACAATAAGAAAGATACTTACAATAGAAATGTTCATTATTTTGACTAAGTCATTGTCCATTACTGGTTGTAATAATGCTTCCTTCCATTCTAAAATGCTTTCAGTAATAGAGACTGAGGTAAGAACATAAGAGATCTTTGTACTGTTTCTAAAAATTGCAAGTAAATTTAAAATTATCTCAACATTAAAATCTAGTAAATAAGCAAAAAAAGAAAAAAAATCCCAATAACCATGGCTTAATACAATTGTTCATATGTTTAAATTTTGCAATTAACATGACTCAACAGGGACAGCTTTATTATGATACAAGTGCTTTTTGCTGGAGCAAAGTGGGATGAGCAAACTTGAGAAGAAGTAGGGCCAGGTGACTCACTCATAGGCCGCCGAGTTGGTGTTACCTACATGTCCTCTGAGAGCTCAGCTGAGCTGTGCCTCAGTCTATCCCATGGCTGCCTGGGTGACAAGTATGATACTTTCCCCTACTGTAATTTGTCTCGAGCCAGCCACAGGCTGTGTGTGTAAGCTATGCACATTTGAGCTCTATGAGGGGACTGTCCTGACATTGCTGTTTTATTGGGCTGTGCAATGTATGTGTGCCTTTTCTCTCGCTCTGCCTGTGAGCCTACACAGCACCTGAGATGGGTGTGGCTTTCCAAGATGTCAATCAACTTGCTGACCACAGGACATCACCAAGCAAGACTCCACCAATTGAAACCCTATGCCTTGCCTTATTTGTGTGTAATATTCTATGAATAGCTTTTCCCCAATATCTAGGGGTTTTCAGGTGTGCTCGCTCTCTGGCCTCTTGCCTCCCTTGCGCCCCCTGCCCTCCAGCATGGGAGCTGACACCTGAGGTCTCAGAGATATCCCTGACACTCCCCCAACCAAAAAAAAGGTATTTCTGTGTTTTTGTGGATTTTTAGTTGGCAGCCGAGCTGGCAGGTGACAATAGTTTGTAGTATTAACTTAGCATCCAAGACAAAAGGCCTAGTACTAGTTTTTTAAAATTATTTTTTGATTGACAATATTGTACCTAATTATAGGGTATTATGTGATATTTTGTTTCACATATGCTTTGAGTATTAACCTATCACTTTTTGAGAAAGGAGACAAACATGCTCCTCAAACACCAAACAGCACAGTCTACTTACTCCTTGATCACACTGTAAGGACTTCCCCAGTACCCCCTTCAGGAAGCAAGTAGCTATGTGGCAGCCATGGTGCCTTTGACCTATTTAGTAGCCTGTGAAACTCTAGAAAATGCACTTTATGGGGAGAAATGTAAGCTAAGACACCTAGAACACTAGAAAAAATGTGTAGCACTGATCAGATCTGTGGCAGATTACCTCTCCCAATCAACTTATATTTCTTAATTTTTTTTTTTTGTGTGTGTGTGATTTATGGCTGTTTCTAGAGTATATCCTTCAAAGAGGTTGTGTTTCACAGAGGCTATGGATTTTAATTTTCCAGATTAAATTCTCAGTTTGAATTTTTTCAGACCACATTTGTTTTTTGAATGAGGCATGTTTATAGTCCCAAAATCTCAACGAAATGCTTCATTTCCAACTTGAAATCTAAGTTTAAGATTTGTTGTTGTTGTTGTTGTTGATTTTCTCAGTTAAGATAGAAGACAGTTTCTGTTTTATCATACATTGACATAAAGATTACTAGAGATCACAAAGTTACTGGCAGTAGGATTCTTATTAACCTTTTCTCCCAGAGTTCTGTTTCTTTATTATATGTCTTGCAAGGCTCAAAAACCACATTTCAATCTCACTGATTTTGCAAATACCTCCAGAGCAAAGTCAGCTGCTTATCTTCCTTACTTCTCAACTGCCGTGTTTTGAGCACTTGTCTGAAATTTATTAATATTTTACTTTCTTACCACTCAATATATATATGTATATATATGCACATTTATATATATTTATACATATATATTAATTCTGACCCTATAATTGTCAATATATATATTTATATATATAAATATGAGTTATATATAAATATATAAATGAAATATATACAAATATAAGTATATTTGTATATATTTCATTTATACTTTCAGTTTTTAAAGAGAAGCTCATTGTAAGTCTCCAGTCCCACATGATACTGAGGCAGAAAGCTTTCCTTTCTCCATCTTTATGGGGTATTGCAAAATGTGTGGCTTTAAATGATTTCTTACAACATCATGTGATATTTAAGGCCACAGATGATTTCATGACTTGTTCACTTTCCTTGTTATAACTTACATGACCCCAAGGGAATGGTGCAATATAAATTTTATTTTATCATGTTCTGCTAGTAATAGCTCAGCATGGCCATATATTTGTTGATTAAAGAAGCATTTTAATTTAAAAATTACCTCCCCTACTTTCACAAGTTGTTTGGTTTCGTCACACAACTGTACATGAATTGCCTGATGATTTTTTTTCCCATGGCAGGCACAGAAGATCTTGTGCTTTAGACCTTTCAGAAATAAAAAACACCAGGGTTATGGGAATAACCAAGCATTGATATTAATTTTGGAACATATTTAGTGAGGATTTTGTTAAATTTCTTTTTATTGATCATAGTTACTGCAAATTTAATTTTTTAAAAAGTAAATAAATTTTAAAAAGTAGTCTTTTATGGACTTTGTGTTGATATGTGGGTTCAAGATGACTGGAGTCTGAGATTTGGTGAATGACTACTTGTACCCTTAGAATACTGAATGATTCACTCTTCTTTCCATTGGAGAGCACCAAAACATGTCTAATATTGAACAAAAATAGAAGTAAGAGTGCTTGACAGAGAATTGAGAAATATCTCAGATCAATGCTTGACTACCATCTGCAGCGGATAAGAACTTTAGCTCATCTCATTTTAAATGGAGAACTTAGCAAAGATTGGATTTAACACCCAAACACTGCCATCAATACAGAATGGAGGGAGAAGAGAGACCATTTCATCTATGAAGAACTAGGAAGTGCTGTAAGTGGTCCTAAAACTTTAGAAGAAGCACACTGAAGAAAGTAGTATTTTTCCAAGTTCACTGGAAAAATAGCTGTAAGAAATACACTTTCTAGCTGACTTAGTCACTTAAGCCACTATGAAAAGCTAACCCAGTCTGCAGGCTAGGAAACCAAGATCAGGGCATTGGCATGATTGAATTCTGATGAGAGCACTCTTCTTAAATCTTATGTGTAATGTGCAATGCCAGATAAACTGCTTGTATAAGGGCACATATTTCTCCCATTCATATGGGAATAAGGGAACAAGCTTCATGACAAATTTCCTTCCAATGTCCCACCTCCAAATACTACCACATTGGGATTAGATTTTCAACATAAGAATTTTGAAGGAGGGAAGCACAGTTATTCTGTCCATTGTACTATTGTAAATACATCAATGGGAGATTAAGATTATCCCAAATAATTTATAACATATATAGAACAACACACCATAGAAATTAGATAGAATATAATCATGAAAAACTTTTTAAATGAAAATAATAGTTTCCAAGGGAAAAAGAAAAAAAACTAGATATCATATAAAATTAGGGAATTAAAAAGCAGTAGGGTAAAAATCTGAATCAATGAATAAATTATAAATCCCAGAAAATTAAAGTCTGATTGGAAAGATCAGAAGTTGCTGAGCAAAATGATCTCTCTCTTCTGACTTCTCTCTTTGTTCTTTGGATCTTTTTTTGTGAGAACAAATTGTCCTTTGCTTCAGCAGGACTGAAACATAAAAGCTTGAAGATTTACAGACACAATTAAGTACATTTTAAGTGGACAAAAATTCAATATATTTGGCTGGGGTTGTGTCTCAGTGGCAGAGTGCTTGCCTAGCATGTGTGAGGCACAGATCCTCAGCACCATATAAAAATAAAATAAAGATATTGAGTCTACCTAAAACTAAAAAATAAATATTAAAAAATTCAGTGTATTGATTGAATATATTTTTGTGACAAACATCTTTATAGTTCATTGATGTCTTCAAAGATCTATCTTGGGACATTTGTTATTTTAAAAAATAATTGTGTGTATAAACAGAAAGAGATGATTCAAAATTATTTTCACATATTTAAATGATATTCCCATGTTTTTCAGTATTTTGATAGATTTGATTTTTAGTTATCTAATAATTGTTTTCATTTTTCTAGGAAACTATATTATCATAATCTGGATTGAAAACTATTAGTTCTGACCCTATAATTGTCAATTTGTCCACTCCTGAATGACACAATTATCAGATTTTCTTTTTCTAAGTACATAATGTTTAATGTTAGGTATTGTGGAAAATTAAAAAGGTTTGAAGTCTTTAAAGCATGACTTACTAGATAAACTAGGCTTGAAAATAATATAAACTAGAGTTTTGTATATGTACAAACTTAGTAAAGTCAAAGTGGCAAGTACTCATTAAATAGAAGTTAGAATGTATTAGTCTAATATTTCTATTCTTAATATCTATTATGAGTTTTTTAAAAGGGAAATTAATTCAATTTTTTGAAAATTTGCTATGAATTTTTTTCCTTATAAATGCTCTAATTTCTCTAAATTTATCAGTAAGTGTGTAAATTAGCAAAAAAATATATATTTAAATAAAATTTATTTGACCTGTTTTCTGGTTGAATCTTAAACTATTATATTGGGAGTTGATCTGTTTTCTGTGGTACAAAAAATTTAAGTAACTTTCCCATTTACACAGAATTAATATGTGGAAGATGTGTGTCACAAACAGGTAAGTGTATTAATAGAGCAAGCACTATTAAACCCAAACTGACTTAATATTCCTGGCTTAAAACACCCAAATTGAGGATGTAAATTGTAATGAAATCTCTAAAAAAGTCAGAGCAGGCATTAGCATGTGTGTGTCAATCTGTCTTATTAAGTAAAAGCTTTTTAAACTATTCCTGAAAAAGTGCTTGATAGATTAATAAAAAATTATATTGTTTACACATCACATTTTAAGGTGATATTTCATTCAAAAATATAGATTTCCAAATTAGACAAGATTAAATGTATAGTTAATATTGAAAAATATTTGCAGATGAACTATTAAGAGCCATATTATTGTTTTCTGATTAACTTATGGAAAATAGTTCATATACTATTCACCCATCAAATGATTAATTTCCTTTTGGTATAAAGGCCCCAAATAAAATTTTCTTTTTTGTGAGTAATATAGAATTTATAGGTATGTAAATATAATATATGAAGTATGTTTGTGTTCACTAAGTAATATTAATAATTACTTTAGACATGTTCAGCAGAATACTAGAAATAAATTGCTTGATGTGCTATTCTTAGCTCTTGTAGTACTATATACAATCATAATTTAATTATTTCTTAAATATTGTTAAAATTTACAAATTCCCTTGAAACTGATATTTTTCCAGTAGTTTAGAAGAACTTTAGCAAGCCATTGTAGGCTGAGAAGCATCATGGGCATTTGAAAACTGTAAGAGCTACTGAATGAAACTTTGTGGTGTTCTCTTATTTGCAATAGTTAATGAATAAATATTCATAAACTACATTAGTGATAGTGATTGATTGTACATCCAAGGATGGTAATGTAAAAAAGTAATCAATTAGTAGGATATAAAGGATTGTAAAAATACTTGTATATATGTAAACTATCATTGTTCTTTCACGTTTTCACAATAGCTATTTTGGTGCTGATATGACCTATCTTGTCATATTAACTGTGAAAAAAGAGAGCAAACTATTTGCGTCATGTGAGCCCAGTCTTGATTAGCTCCTCTTAAAAGAATATGAAACATCTCTATTCTCATTTTTACAAACATTCCAAAAGTGAAAGAGTTGAATTTTTTGGTTATTGTTACTGAAGCTTTTCAAAAGTTCTGAGACATTAGCATACTTACTCCATTTATCTTCAAATCTTATTTTTTGATACATCATTGAGATATTTCCTGGAGTTCAGAAAAATATATTTTATGTTTGATAATTTCAATTTAGAATATCTGCCAATTACTTGTTTTCTGATGTACTCAGAAAAGAAAGTAAGCAAAGATTCCCATAAGATAAACCAGCCTGGGGGAAAAATAAGTTTATGAATTCAGGGGTAAAATAAAGATGCAATATATTTTTACTGATGCTCTACATGTATTAGTTTTTATGGTGCAATGGATTACTATTTTTTATTAACTTTTCTGAAGAGGTGGATTCCTTTGAGGTTAGGACATTACTTAAAATCTATAAAGTACATAAACTGTTGAATTTTCAGGAATTACTTGATTTTTAAAATTATTTTGAGTGAATAGTGATTAACATACTCAATTGAATTCTACTTAAACTAAGCAGTATGACCATTACTAAAACAACTCATTTTATATGTTTATGCATTTACACACATTTTATTCATATAACATCACTTACAGAGGTTCTTCTATGACTATGATGCATATAGATTTACTTAAGATTTATTTTCTTGGGGGAGGTAAAGAGAACAATGAATCCACCAAGAATAAATTAGTGATTACAGACAGATCATTTGGTTGAAGTGACAATTGAGTTTATTGTTAATTGCTCAGTCTCTTCCCCCACTTGTTGGGTTGCTGTCAAATGTACAGAAAATTTTCATCTGTGAACCAGTGCAATCTGTTGAATTCACTGGTGAACAGAAAGAATCACAGGAGGGAAAGCTGAGCCATATTTAGATAGGTTCTCCTTGAAGTACCAAGATAAGCAAGGTACCAAATATAGGAAAAAATATACAGAAAAAAAGTTTTATTTGATCTATGATATTTAATAAATGATATAAGTTATAGTTACTTTATTCTAATTTTTATTTTTATAAAGCAATTGGCTAAATGGTTATTTTTAGAGTTTTATTTGTTTTTGATGATAAATACAATCTTAATGCTTTTTTTAAAATTTAAGATGTTTTTATTGGTGCATTTTAGTTATACATAACAGTGGCGTTCATTTTTACTTCATCATTCATGCATGGAAAATAACTTGCTCCATTTTAGTTCCTAGTACTTCCACATGCCCTCCCCAGTTCCAAATATGGTTCTATTAAAATTAAACATCATAATGTCAGTAGCCCGCATGATTTCCTTTTTCTGTTTAATTTTAATAGAACTATATTTGGACACTTTAAATTTATCTTAATTTCAGTGGATGCCCATTTTACACATTAAGGAATCTAGAGAAATATAAATGTGGCTTTGGCTTTTAGAAAAAAAAATTTAAAAAACTTCCAGAGTAAAACAGTGTAAACATACTTAAGAAAGTAGATCAGAATTAAATATATTACTGTGCATATATATATAATATACACACAATATATGTATGCACAATATATATATATATATATATATATATATATTGTGCATACATATATTGTGATTTTAGTAAAAGGAGATATATATTAAAATATTCAGGCAGGTGATTTAGTACAAATTTTTGATACCAATGTGTTCTTATCTATATATTTAAATAGATTTGAAGAAAATAATTAAAGATGATTTACAGATAACAGGATTAAAACTTCATCATTTGAATTTGTTTTTTTTAAATTTATATGTGATGGCAGAATGCATTAAAATTCTTATTACACATGTAAAGCACAATTTTTCATCTCTCTGGTTGTATACAAGGTATATTCTCACCAATTCATGTCTTCATACATGTACTTAGGATGATAATGCCCATCACATTCCACCATCGTTTATAATTCCATGCCCCCTCCCTTACCCTCCAACCCCTCTGCCCTATCTAGAGTTCATCTATTCCTCCCATGCTCCCCCTCCCTAGCCCACTATGGATCAGCCTCCTTATAGCAAAGAAAATATTTGGCATTTGTTTTTTTGGGGGGATTGGTTACCTTTACTTAGCATTATCTTCTTTAACTCCATCCATTTACCTGCAAATGCCATGATTTTGTTCTCTTTTATTGCTAAGTAATATTCCATTGTGTATAAATGCCACATTTTTTTTTTATCCATTCATCTACTGAAGGGCATCTAGGTTGGCTCCACAGTTTACCTATTGAGAATTGTTCTGCTATAAACATTGATGTGGCTATGTCCCTGGCTACGTCCCTATTTTTAAGACCTTTGGATATAGACTGAGGAGAGGGATAGCTGGTGGTTCCATTCCCAATTTTCCAAGGAATCTCCATACTGCTTTCCATATTGGCTGCACCAATTTGCACTCCCACTCCCAGTGTATGAGTGTGCCTTTTCCCCACATCCTTGCCCACACTTATTGTTGTTTTCATAATAGCTGCCATTCTGATTGGAGTGAGATGAAATCTTAGAGTGGTTTTGATTTGCATTTCTCTAATTGCTAGGGATGATGAACATTTTTTCTTATATTTGTTGATTGATTGTATATCATCTTCAGAGAAGTGTCTGTTCAGGTCCTTGGCACATTTATTGACTGGGTTATTTGGTTTTGTTTTTGGTGCTTAGGTTTTTTGAGTTCTTTATATACCCTAGAGATTAGAGCTCTATCTTATGTGTGATGGTTAAATATTTGCTCCCAAGATGCAGGCTCTCTATTCACCTCACAGAATATTTCTTTGCTGAGAAGAAACTTTTTAGTTTGAGTCCAACCTATTTACTGATTTTTCATTTTCATACTTGCGCCACAGGAATCTTATTAAAGAAGTTGGGGCCTAATACCACATGCTGGAGATTGGGGCCTACTTTTTCTTCTTTTAGATGTAGGGTCTCTGGTTTTGTTCCTAAGTCCTTGATGCATTTTTGAGTTTTGTGCATGGTGAGAGAGTTAATTTCATTTTGTTGCATATGGATTTCCAGTTTTTTCAGCACCATTTGTTGAAAAGGCTATCTTTGCTCCAATGCATGTTCTTGGCACCTTTGTCTAATATAATTGTAGTTTTGTGGGTTAGACTCTGTGTTCTGTACCATTGGTCTATCCATCTTTTTTGGTGCCAATACCATGCTGTTTTTGTTACTATCACTCTATAGTATAGTTTAAGGTCTGGTATAGTGATGCCACCTGCTTCACTCTTCCTGCTAAGGATTGCTTTAGCTATTCTGGGTCTCTTATTTTTTCCAGATGAATTTAATGATTGCTTTTTCTATTTCTATGAGGAATATCATTGTAATTTTGATCTGAATTTCATTAAATCTGTATAGTGCTTTTGGTAATATGGTCATTTTGATAATACTAATTCTGCCTATCAAAGAGGAAGGTAGATCTTCCCATCTTCTAAGGTCTTCTTTGATTTCTTTATTTAGGGTTTTGTAATATCCATTATATAGATCTTTTCACATCTTTCATTAAGTTGATTCCCAATTTTTTTTTTGAGGCTATTGAAAATGACCTGGGTAGTTTTTCCTCATTTTCCTTTCTGAGGATTTGTCACTGGTATACAGAAATTCCTTTGATTTATGGGTGTTCATTTTATATCCTGTTATTTTGCTGAATTCATTTACTAGTACTAGGAGTTTTCTGGTCAAACTTTTGTGGCCTTCCAGGTATAGAATCATATCATCAGCAAATGCTGCCAATTTGAGTTCTTCTTTTCCTATGTGTATCCCTTTAATTTCTTTCCTCTGTCTAATTGCTCTGGCCACTGTTTTGCCCCAGTCTGGCTGGGCAAAGTAACGGGGGGGGGGAGGGGTGATGAGCAACTTGTGAAGATTGATACAGCAGGAGTGAGAGCCGCTTTATTGCAGGACAGCAGAGGTCTATATACTTAACTAATTACACACACCTTATCTTAATTACCATAAACTAGATACAGCAGTCAACCAATAAGGAATCCTCATCATCTTACTGATTACACACAGCTTAACTTAATTGACATAATCTAGACATAGCAGTCAGTCATTAAGGAATCTATCATCTTAATGGCTCCCTGGCTTACTTCTCAAACCACTCCTCTTGGCAAAGTGCCAGGCGCCATCTTGACTTGTCTGTGCCTCTCAACACTGTTTCATGAACTAAGTTAAATAGAAGTGGTCAAAGAGGGCATCTCTGTCTTGTTCCAGTTTTTAGAGGGAATGCCTTCAATTTTTCCTCATTTAGAATTATGTTGGCCTGGGGCTTAGCATAGATAGAATTTATGATGTTGAGATATGTTCCTGTTATCTCTAGTTTTTCTAGTGTTTTGAACATAAAAGGGTGCAGTATTTTGTCAAATGCTTTTTCTGTGTCTATTGAGATGATCCTATGATTCTTATCTTTAAGTCTATTGATGGGATGAATTACATTTATTGATTTCCATATGTTGAAAGGACCTTGCATCACTAGGATGAATCCCATTTGATCATGGTGCATGATTTTTTGATATATTTTTGTATTTGATTTGCCAGAATTTTATTGAGAATTTTTGCATCTATGTTCATTAGAGTTATTGGTCCAAAGTTTTCTTTCTTTGAATTTTTTGCCTGGTTTTGGAATCAGAGTGATATTGGCTTCATTAAATGTATTTGGAAGTACTGCTTCTTTTTCTATTTCCTGAAATAAATTGGAGAGTATTGGTACTAGTTCTTCTTTATAGGTCTTTTAGAACTTGGCTGTGTGTCCTTCCAGTCCTGGGCTTTTCTTGGTTGGTAGACTTTTGATGGTATCTTCTATTCCATCACTTCAAATTGTTCTGTTTAAATTGTGTATATCATCCTGATTCAATCTGGGCAAGTTATATGACTCTAGAAATTTGTTGATGCCTTCAACATTTTCTATTTTATTGGGGTACAGGTTTTCAAAATAATTTCTAATTATCTTCTGTATTTCTTTAGTGCCTCTTGTGATATTTTCTTTTATATCACATATGTTAGTGATTTGAGTTTTCTCTCTTCTTCTCTTCATTAGCATGGCTAAGGTCTGTGAATTTCATTTGTTTTTTTCAAAGAAACAACTTTTTGTTCTGTAAATTTTTTCAATTGTTTCTTTTGTTTCCATTTCATTGATTTCAGCTCTGATTTCAATAATTTCCTGTCTTCTGCTGCTTTTGGTGTTGATTTTTTCTTCTTTTTCTAGAGCTTTGAGATGTAATATGAAGTTATTTAACTGTTGACTTTTTCTTCTTTTAAGTAATGAACTCCATGCAATGAACTTTCCTCTTAGAACTCCTTCCATATTGTCCCAGATATTTTGATATGTTATATCTGTGTTCTCATTCACATTTAAAATTATTTTGATATCCTCCTTGATGTTTTATGTAACCCATTGTTCATTCAGTAGCATATTATTTAGTCTCTAGGTGTTGGAGTGGATTTTATTTCTTATTTTACCATTGATTTCAAATTTCATTCCATTATGATCTGATAGAATGCAGGGTAGTATCTCTACTTTTTTGAATTTGCTAAGAGTTGCTTGTGGCATAGTATATTGTTTATTTTAGAGAAGGATCCATGTGCTGTGAGAAGAAAGTATATTCTCTCATTGAAGGATGGAATATTCTACATATGTCAGTTAAGTCTAAGTTATTGATTGTATTATTAAGTTTTGTAGTTTCTTTGTTCAGCTTTTGTTTGGAAGAGCTATATAGTGATGAAAGAGGTGTGTTAAAGTCACCCCAATTCTTTGTGGTATATTTGACTTTTGAACTTGAGCAGAGTTTGTTTGATGAACATAGCTGCTCCATTGTTTGGGGCATATATATTTATAATTGTTATGGCTTATTGGTGTATGGTTCCTTGAGCTGTATTTAGTGTCCTTCTTTATCCTTTTTGATTGACTTTAGTTTGATGTCTACTTTATTTGATATGAGGATGGAAACCCCTACTTGTTTCTTCAGTCCATGTGAGTGGTATGATTTTTCCCAACACTTCACCCTTAGTCTGTGGTTGTCTTTTTCTATGAGATGAGTCTCTTGGAGACAGCATATAGTTGTGTCTCTTTTTTTAATCCAATCTGCTAGTCTATGTCTTTTGATTGGTGCATTTAGGCCATTAACATTCAGGGTTATTATTTAAACATGAAATGTATTCCCAGCCATTTTTGTTTATTTTTGGTATTTATTATGATTTGGGTTCTCCTCTGATTAGATTTTCCTTTAGTGCAATCCTTCCCTCTGCTTATTTTCATCATTTTTTTTTCTCTTCTTCATCTCCAATACACTGAAGAGTCAAAAAAATAAATAAATTACAGAATAAGAGAAGAATAAATCTCATTTCATTGTCAAAGGCAGGGCAGTGGGCAGAAAATGGGGTGATGAAGAGCTTTCTTGATTAGAATGTTTTGATAACAGAGATTTCAAAAAATCACATGTAACTTAAAAGTATTTATAGATGAGTCATTTACAGAGAAGTACTTACAGATAAACAAGGGATTTGAACTAACTGAAGATACATTAGAGCACTAAGTGGATTAACAGAAGAGTGGGATACCAGGGAGACACAACCACTTACATTGAAGAGCCAGGTAAAATGCTCCTCAATTCTTAACCATCAAATCAGGTAAAAACCTGTGGGGGAATTAAAACAGATTCCTCACTTAGAACATTTCCAGGAACAATTCATGAGTACTGAGTATTAATATATTTATATATATTCATACAAATAAGACCAACTAGACCAATCCACTTACACCTCCATCAGTTCACAGTGCTGTCAAAGCAACAGCTACCACTAAGTTTCTAAATGCAAACTTAGACCAATTAAATAGGTTTTTCTTTAAGCGTTCAATTGGTTGACCTTGTATTCTATGACATTAAGACAAAACATATAATGTTCACTCAGAGAAGCCAAGGTTAACTGCCTGAGCCTGCTTAGCACTTTTCAAGAGAAGAAGTCACTGACAGATTTTTCTGAGCCCTTTGTATAAATCAATATGCATGCCATTTCTCATTTCAAGGATAGACTTGGGACTATATTTTCATGGAAAACATGTTTCATTATAGTATTCTAAATGTATTTATATACAACTAGAAACTCAATTTATTATGAATCTTGCTGTAGTTCTTCAACTGCATTTTTATTTTCTGGATTCTATAATTTTTTTCTTCCTTATATCATAATCAGAAAGTCGTGCATATATAATTTCTCACCTTGTGTACTGTGTTTTTTTTTATTTCTTTGGGGTCCAATTTTAGTTTATGTTCCATGGACACTTAATGCAAAGTGTCAATTACATCTTTTGATGTATAGGTTCAGAATTCATATGGCAGTCATCCCCTCTATACAAAAAATTCTTTTAGAAGGTTTTTTTTATATTTCCTTTTTTTGTGGTTATTGCTGTTAATGTTACATATTTTTGTCATTGTTTGTGAAAATTTAATTAAAATATTCCATAATCATTACTTTTCTAATTATTTATTTTTGTGTATTTCAGACTATTATGCTTTATAATATAGATACTAAATTTTTTGGTTTGTATACATTTATAAACTGAGACCTGCCAGCAAAATAGTGATTAGAATTTTTTTGTTTTGTTTTATTTTGTTTTGTTTGCTTTATATGGCCCTAAATTTCACCTCATTTGATTATGAATTTCCTGAGTTTAATTGCTCTGTGATTATAAGGGTATCCTCTCAGAAAGTATGCAAAAAAATATCTAAGAACTAAAGCATTAAACAAATATATTATCTACAGCTTTATGTGAAGGCTTAGAAATAATAATGTTTACACATTTATATCATAGTTTAGATTGATCAATTGATAGATATATGGGAGAATGATAATAGAAATTAAATAAAATGTGAGCTATTTGTGATTCTGGGCAAGGGGCATAAGAAAGTTTTTGTATAACATCTGTGACTTTTCTATAACATTGAAACTGTATCTAAATAAAACATTATGAAAGGCAAACAAACAAACAAAAATCCTCTAAGCCACCAGGTAGAGTTTGACCTTTAATGTGTAGTGCTTGAGTTTATACATTTACCAGAAATCCAGCTCTCCTACCAATGCTGAATTTTCATGTTTCTACTTCTTTCTGGCTCTTCAGATATTTATGATGCCACACTTTTAGGATGTGAAGCTCATTATAATGCTAGAAAGATCTATATATAAGTAAAATGTCAAATGTATAACTTAATTAAACATTTCACCACATTCTCTTACATAGTAATCTGCATGGTAGTTTTATTCAAATCATTTGATTTTTCATTTATCTCTTTATGAACTTAAGTGCTCTTTATGGGGTTTTCACCATCAAAGTTACACATGTTAGCATGAAGCTAAGCTTTCTTACAAAATATTAAAATGGGGCTTTGAAACACTGGAGCTCAGGCAGCGTTCAGTCCTCTCACAAAATAATGTGAGTGAGGAGGACCTCGGAGCAGATTCAGACATCAGAGGGAAAAGAGAAACCTGAATACCCTATTAATTTGTTTTGAGAGTATTTATTAAAGTCAACCAATCCTCTGGAATTATTTCATATGTAAATATACTGTAGGTATAAAGCAAAGGATAGGAATATATTTAAAACTGCAATTATAGAAAAAGAGGCATAGCGATTGACTTGTACTAAAAGTATTCACTATCAAATGACAAAGTTTTGGGGTATATTCATTTGTGCAGATTTAACTTCAGTCCAATATTTTTATATTCAATATTTTTAATTAAATCTCTATATATTTATTGAGTACAGTATGATATTTCAATACATGTACACATTGTACACTGATCAAATCAGAGTAGTTAGCATTTCCATCTTATCATTTTACTATGTTTGGGACCTTTGAGTTCCTCTCTTCTAATTCTTCGTAAAAGGTTATTGTGACATATAGTCAGCCAATTATGCTCTGGAACTCTAGAAATTATTCCCCTGACCATATTTTGGTACTAGTTATTCAGTCCCCTTCCATGTGCTCCCCTGATCCTTCCTAGTCTCTAGTAATTACTATTTTATGATCTACTTTGAAACCAATGTTTTTAGCTCATATATGTGAGCAATCATGCAGTATTTGCCCTTTTTTGTCATGCATTGATATCTGTGCAATGGAAAAAAATAGGTATTTATTTCAATCGTCATAGACTGGCTTTGTCTGGAAAAGATCTGCCAGTGGCATGTTGCTGGTGCAGAGCAGACATCCAGGAAAGATGCAGCCAGCTTTGTTCTGGCATGCACCAGAATTGCAAAGCCCATGAAAGCCAGCATGCCAATGCCAGGAGCAGATGGAAGACAGCCAGAGTAATGTGGGGCTATGCCACAGACCTAGGGTTGAAGAAGACTGTGAGGTACTGAGGGTTTTCTGAATCCCAGGGATGTTGAAGTCAGTCAGGTGGTGGTGTCCTCTGAAAATTAAGTGTGACAAATATGTCTGAAGCCTGGAGCCTTGTCTTCCCTCCTGGAAGCAGGATGGGCTTCAGGCAATGAGTACAGGCCCAAGTCTGCTGTGTACAGAGTTTTATTGTGGAAGTACAATATTGTTGTTCAAGGCAAAGACTTGGATTAACATCCTTCTTTTTCCTCCAAATGGATGGTGCCTCTCTATATTGGGCTATCTGGACTTGAAGAAGAGGAGACACAAATAATGAAAAACTACAGTGTGCTACAATGAGGCTGTTTGCTCTCTTCTCTGGTTTCCTTAGTTTTTATGAAGGTAGTTTTGTGCATGGATATTTGTACCAATTGATGTTTCTATGGGAGGACAATCTCTGGAAAGTTCTACTCCATTGTCTTGCCCCTGTCCTCTGGAACATAGTCTTAAATGAGAAGAAATTTTTAAAAAAGTATAAATATACTCCTATAAAGATAAAATTATTGGAATATATTGCTTAAAGTACTTCACTGTCAAATAAAAATCTTTTGAATATTGAATTGCAAAAGTTGTTTTGTTGTTTCTTTTCTAATGTAATTTTAAAATATATTTCCATGCATTTGGTTATGGCTATCCCGCCTTATTTAGAGGAGTTATAAACTAGAAATTACAGAATATAATTTGAACAAATAAGAGCAACCTGGAAACAATTTTTTTCACTAGCAAATTAGTTATTTGGAGTACTGTCAATGAAAAGGTAAGTAGTTCTTTCAGAAAAAGTAGCATTTAACATTGCCTTTCAAAGACCAAAGGGATATGCCATCCCAATAATACAAGTAGATAACATGAAAAGCATAAAAATCACTCCAGGCTGTAATAAAATATTGCCAGCATGAATTTATGTAGCTTTTTACCTACACCACATAAAAAGTCAAACTCCTACTTGTTTCAGTTTTTGCAAAGAGTTAGTAAATATCAGCAGAGTCTGTTTAAGTCATCCCTCCTCTGCATTACTACCCACTTCTTCACACCCTGCAGATATTTAGATGATAGTTTGAAGAAGAGAAACCTGTCCTATTTGCTTATATGTTCAAAAATAAAACAAATCAGCTGGCCATTTATTTTCCATCTAGAATGTCTTATTTTAACAAGTCAGTTTTCCTCCATCCTATGCAAAGACATAAATTTATGAAAAGATAATAAATACAAAATATGAATATGCATAAGCTCATCTATATTTATTATGCATTTTTCTGCATTTTAAAAACATCTTTGCATGTTGTAACTAATAATGCATATTACTTAAGAGTAATGTAACTTTACATATGGACTTTTCCTTATTAGATAATATTTCCCCATAAGAACATAAATCCAATCTTGAGAATTTAATCAACTCCCCAATATCAACCAAAACAATAATAAAAGTGGAAAGTACAATGGCTAACATACAAACTGACTCTTGTGGTATAAATCCAGGACTGTCTACAAACAGAATAGCTTGTATAGAACTGAGGGACAGTCATCTTATATCTCCTATTTAGAAAAGTGGAGGTTAGCATAACCTCAATGACATCAACTGAATTAGTGTGTATGAAGAAGTAGGGACTCAACAATTCAGATTGGAAAAACAACAACTATATATATATATATAGAATGCAAGGGAGTTGCAAAGTCCAAGAGGGAGATTAGCACAAACATAAGAGGAATATAGTAGAAATTGAAAAACCACACAGGTCAGAATGACCACTAAAGAATGTGAACTTTAAAATTCCAAATATAAGTTTTAGAATTTCAGGTTAAAAAAAACAATGGAAATGATTGAAAAAATAGAAAGAGAATAATGAAAAACTAAATCAAATATGGATAACTAATACTGTTATTTTGAAAGTAAGAAAAAAAGAATAGGGAATGTAAAATGGAAATAGAGAAACAACAAACTACAATATAAACCTAAGTTAATAAAAATTCAATCTGACATAAAGGAAGTTTGAAAATAAAAAGAAAAATATGTTTACCATTTCTACAAAACATTAATGTAGAATCAGAAAACTTAGAAATATTCTGAATGCCATACAATCAAGGGTGAAAAGAGACATTTTTCTAGATCCAAGAGCAGATGTAGACAGGAAATTATTCACAAGCTAAAATGCTCCATATTGGATTTAGGCTTTAGCAGGTGGCTGAAGAGTTAAACTTTGGGTCACTCACTGTTATCCTCCAGAGAAACAACCATATGGGACATACAGAAGTTGTGATTTCTGTCACTTATTTTGTGTTTTTCCAATTCATTTATTTCTTAAAGACTTGTCACCAATTCCTGTCTGCTACTCCCCCAGTTCTTCCAATGGTTGTATAAACCACCATGACCTTAAATAATAACTTAATTATTGTGATTCCTGAAGTGATTTCTTTTGGTCTGTCCAAACTCTGATGTAGACATTGTGTAAAAAGGTATGACATTCTCTACCTATTCACAGTACAGTATACAACACTCTCATGCAATTCACAGTTTGAAAAGTATTGTATTCCTAATAAAATATTGATGGATACCTGGAATGAAATCTTAATAAATGAATCTAGATTCTATCTTTAATAAGAAACAAAAGCAATCATCCTCTACAAATATATGTCAATATTAGAGGGAAAAAATCAAGTTCCTGGAGTCAGCAGTTTTACAATGAAGTACTACAACTATTAAAAGTGTTATTTCACAAAACAAGAAAATATGTACATTGACTATTTATTTATTTTTGCTTCAAGTGCTTTCAGCTTAGCTGGTCATGAAAAAAATCTTTCACTGAATATGAAATATAGATTCGAAAAATGTCACCATAAAAATTGTTTTAAAATTATCTGTGATTCCTATACTTTGGAGAGGTTTTAAGTTAATTTTGAAAAGAAAATTAAAAACAAAACTTGAAATTTTAAATATATTGTCAGTAAAGACCTGGTGTCTTTTTTTGAAGCACAAATAATATTATCTTTTAATGTTTGTAGGAAATATTGCTGAGGGAAGAATGTTTATTATAATGAGCAATTTCTCACCAAAAAACTGAGTCTTGAAATAGAAAAATAAATTAAAACATATGTAAACCTATTATTTGAAAGCAAAAGTTGAAACTATTAGCAATGGAAGTTCTCAGACTGCTCCACACACTGAATCAGAAATTCTAAATGTTCCTAGCAACCTGTGGCTGGACACGTCTTCCTGGTGATTTGTAGATAGGCGAATGTGAGAGCCATCCATCTGGCTAAAGAGAAGGGCCTATGTGACTCTTACGCCTTCTTCCTCCGGGTAACTTTGCTGACACATTGTAAAAAGATCCTAGGGAAGACGCCTATATCCTACCTCCCTAAAAAGTGACGTAGAAATCTAGGATGGAAATAAATGTCCTAGGTGAGGAGGAAAACAATTTACCAGAGGATAGGATGGTGCTGAGTGACACTCACCTTGTCCCCCATAAGCCTGCTGTATTTCCTTCACACAATTAGCACTGTGACTGCAGCTTCCTGTACCCTGGACCCTGGCCATCAGAACTCTATAAAAGAAGGCAGATTTTTCCTGACTGGCAATGAAGATGCAGTGGATGTATATCTTACATCACTTTGGCTCAGGATTCTCAAATCAAAGCAATTATATTTTTCTAAAACTACTTTTTTTTTTTTTTTTGTAAAGGAAAATTTCCCACATTCTCAAAGTTCTATTTACATTTTACTAATGAGATTCTGGTTGACTCAGAGAAGAGAGATTGCAATAAAGAATAAATTATAAAGAAGAACAATACAAGGACTGATCCCTACCATATAGGGAAAATGTAAATAAACAAATAAAAAGTTCTTTAAGGGATGAATGATTTTTTTTTTAAGAGAGAGAGAGAGAGAGAGAGAGAGAGAGAGAGAGAGATAATTTTTTAATATTTATTTTTTAGTTTTCGGTGGACACAACATCTGTATTTTATTTTATGTGGTGCTGAGGATGGAACCCAGCGCCCCTCGCATGCCAGGTGAGAGCGCTACCGTTTGAGCCACATCCCAAGCCCAGGGGTGAATGATTTTGCTGCAAAAAGACAATGGACTGAGTTCGAATTGTGTGTTAGTTGGCTTTTTGTTCCAAAATATGTGACAGGTGAAACTTAAGAGGAGGGAAAGCTTATTTCGGCACAGGGGTCCAGAGGTTACTTACATGGTCTGCTAAGTCCGATGCTCTGGGCCCAAGATGAGGAGAACATGAAGCCCAGGCAGCGCGGTGGCGTGGGGTGGGGTGGAGCAGTGTTCCATTCCGAGTGGCTGAGAAGTAGAGACAGGAGAAGGGGCTCCAGGGAGGAGTCACCCTTTCAAGGCACACCCCCAGGGACCCACTTCCTCCAGTCACAACCCATGTCTCTAGAATTGCCACCCACTTTGTCCCTTCAAGTCAGAATGGACTGATCAGGTTACATCTCTCAATGCCATCATTTCACCTCTGAAGAGTTCTGCATTAACACAGGAGCCTTGGGCCGGACACTTCATATCCAAATCATAATAGATTATAAGTTTTATTTATGTTTACTTAATACTATTAATTAACAGCCCACTAATACGTGCTTTTTTTTTTTTTTTTAAATCTGCTGGGGAACATTGAAAATCAAATCTTTGCTCCCTTGGAACTTGTGGGCACCTGTTTCAAGTCACAGGAGTGATTACAAAATATATTGAATCATACAGCATTTTAGAAGAGGTAGGAATGTATGAAAAGAAAACAATCAGTAGGCTTGCACAGGAGACACGGTCAGGTTCATTCACTGATGGCATCTGAACACTTCAGTGCTATTTACCCCTACTCCAAAACTTGTTTAAGGCCCTCCATTAAAGAGGATGGAGGGCACGATCTCACATGGGTATGGGAGAAGAGTCACCTGGGAGTCTTAGAGTAGCCACCAGGGCTCAGCAGGAGACAGTGGCGGTATCTTAAACAGGCTGCATGATGGAGCAGGATTGGAAGTCCTCAAGCAGGCAGTCCTCACAAGGGTGAGGGACGACACCTTGGAAGATCAAGGCCAATGGTTTTACAACATCCAGCTGGGCAAGACAGGGGCTTCTTGGGATACACCACGCCCAATGTTCTATGTTTTGTCCTATTCTATATTTTTATTGGTACATTATAGCTGGAATTCATCCTTACATATTCCTACATGCTTCCAATATAACAATATAACTTGACCAATATCAAAATGACAAGAGTACTGTTGAATAAAGAGAGGTTTGGCATTGTAATGAGAAGAGAGCCAGCCACCCTTAGTGCATCACAGAGGAGAAGTCCCTGCTGGGTTCTGCAGAACTCTGCAGGGGGCGGCTTTTTTGGCTCCTGGAAACCAGTCCACAAGCTCCTGGAGCACATGTGCCGCTGAAGCCACCTTCCCCTCAAGTCCCCTAGACCTGAGATAACGGACAAGGAGAACAAGAGGGCGGAATAAAATCTAACTCAGAATTCATTTCCTAATACTTATCGCACAGAGAATTGGAAGGGAAATACCAAGCTCAGGGAGGAATTTTGAATGATGGCAAACAGAAGACAGACTGTAAAGGACATTTGAATTTCAGAAGAACAATTCTTCCACTGAGAAAAACAAGATTGTTTCCATGTAATTTCCTTCTACCTCTATGTTCTATTTTTGAACTATTTTGGTCTTTGAAAACTAAACATTATTACCAAAGGTGGTAGCTTTTACAACCATCAATTCAACTGTTTTAGGAGATAATATATTATCATATTTATGTTTTATGTTTGTTTTTCAGGATTGAGGTAAAAATAATTTTAAATCATTCATTTTCGTGTATGTAATTAAAAAATACTGTACTAATGAATTGCACATTTTTAGACTAATACATAATATATATATATATATATATATATATATATATATATATATATAGTATATAAATCTACATGTAAGTGCATATTTATATAACCACTGGGAAAATCATGTGCCTTCTTAGCATTTGAATTGTGACAGAAAAGTCAAAGAAATCTGGTAATGGGACTTTATTTCCAAACAACCATCATTTTTCTTTGAAGCTCATTCTGAATGTTCAGTATGTTGATGATCTTTTATTTTTTTACAATTCTTTTTTTAACCTTTTATTGATTTTATTTTTTAAATACACAATAGCAGTGGAATGCATTACAATTCTTATTACACATATAGAGAACAATTTTTCATACCTCTGTATATAAAATAAATGTGTTCACACCAATTTGTGCCTTTATACATGTACTTAATTTTTGCATTGCAATTCTTTTTTTAAAAAAGAGAGAGAGATAGAGAGAAATTTTTTAATATTTATTTTCAGTTTTCAGCAGACACAACATCTTTGTTTGTATGTGGTGCTGAGGATCCAACCTGGGTCGCATGCATGCCAGGCTAGCAAGCTACTGCTTGAGCCACATCCCCAGCCCTGCATTGCAATTCTTAATACACATATATACCACAATTTTTCATACCTCTGTTTGTATATAAAGTATGTTGACACCCAATTCAAGTCTTCATACATGTAATTTGTATAATCACATTATCACAAATTTTATAAAATGAATTTATTTGCAAATTCATAAAAATTTAAAGTGTCTTACAATTTATTTCTATTGTGATATACTTCTTATTTTTCATATAATAGTGATTGTCTGTATAATTAAATTCAGCATAGTGTAAGCCTTGATGGGTGATTTTATTTCCTTTTAAATTTGTTTAATTCATCATTGATATATTTATATAAAGTTTCCTTGCCTGCTTTATAGCAATTCATCTTACATTTACACAGCATCAAATATGGAAATTAATTGAGGCGATTCTTCAGGCAAGTTTCTAATGAAACAGATTTTATATCCATTTATTATTACAATACCTTTCTAAGAGAGTTGGTTAACGAAATATAAATTATCTATGGAAACTCTTCCCATATTTTCACTTATGTGGTTTAAATGATGCTATTGGCATGGAAAATATTTCTTTCAGAATATTTGTTGCATTTTGATTGTATATAATCCTATTCTAAAATGGGAAGTTTCAAATGCATTAAAAAGGCTTGAATTACTTGCAAAATGCCTGTAGTAAGAGAACTTGCTGAAGCTCAACCTAAATCATCTTGAGTTGCTATAAAACTAAACAAAATTCTTTTTTAAAACAAGTGAGGGCATGGATGTATATAATGCACTGCAGTCAGTGACCTTTGGGGCAAATGCTTTAGAGAGAACATTAATCTAATATTTAGATTTGTCCTTGCTCTTCCATTTCTACTTCTTTCTCTCTCTCCTCTCTTTCTCCCTCCCTTCCTCCTCCCTGTAAACTCTGTTTTATGAGAGAGGCATCAGTACAAAACAGTGAGTTTGCTGAAATATATCTTGCCTCAAAACATGTAAAATACCAGCTAAGATGAGACACATCCTATTAAATACATGTTTGCGCTAAAAAGACAGTTGAGGAAAAACCACAGGAGCTATGAAGAGGAAATGAAAATCAGAATGTTGAGTAGGGCTTAATTTGGGGTTTGCACAGCCAGAGGAAGACAAGAGATACGATCTTGGCCTGTTTAAGATACAGAATTGGAAATGAGATCCCTGCATGAAGTCAGGGCTCTAAAAATGATACCTCTTAAGGGGATGCCCGAGTTGGAAAAAATCCACTTAGTAAGCAACAGAGATAAGAAAGAAACTTTCCTGGCTTAGCCCTAGCTTCAGATAGGGAAAGCCTCCCTGAGAACATGTAACCAAGCAAGAGCAAATGTCAAGTGTGGTAAAATAGGGAATCTTGGTGAATAATATAGGACAGTTCTTAGGGAACTTGTGACTATTATGAAGATTTGAAATTCAAATAATTTATGATAAGACAAAGTCAACTTATGTTGGTAGATCTCAGCACAGTGGTCATCCTTGGGGAGATGGTGACTGGAAAGGCCAGGGTGAGGACTCCGATTTGCTGACAGTGTGTTGTTTCTTTATCTGTCTTGGTTACATAACTTCATTCAGTTCATAAAAATTCATCAAGGTGTATATTTATGATTATTGTATGGACCTTTATTTTATTTATTTATTTATATTCAATGCTGAGAACTGAACTCAGGGCCTCACTCATGGTAGGCAAGAGCTCCACCACTGAGCTACAAACCCCACCCAGAATTTTGTATTTCTTAATGATCTATCTTTACTTATTAATATAAATTTGGACAAATTATTATTATTACTACTATTGCTATCATTATTTGGGGGATACTATTGTTCTTAATTAATCTTCAAAATTAAGGAAAACAAACTCTTATTGATTTTGATAGTTTTTTTGATAAAACTAATCTATATTGCTTTATTTTTTATTTGTATAAAGTATAAAACAATATTTTGCATATAATTCCTATATATGAATGTAAATAAATTTATATAATGCATGTCAGAAAGACTGGAAAGAAAATTTGTCAAGATAATTGCACATGATTTTTAAAGATATCCATATGTAATTATTTTCTTTTCCTCTCTATGGGGATGAGAATTAAAGAAACATTTTAAAAGCTGAACTGATGTTTTCCTGATAACAAGGCTCTGTCATTATGACAGACACTTATCATTTTGGTAAATTATTTCTCCCTTCTAGTACGTGTAGATGTTTGCAGTGGATGCACCTGTCTTATAAGTGTCTTCTAAAGAAAATGAAAATGACATGATTTCAGGGTTCTGTTGGATAGAATATTTTTTCCAATTATCTGTGTCAGCACAGAGAGGAATAATGTTAATTCTGACCTAAAGATATGGTTCAAGGATCTTTTCTTCACGCTCTCTCACTTATGATTCTCCTTGATATTTCTAAGTGAATGCTGCTTAGTGAAGATTTTTCCAGCTAATCCATTTTTTTTTTTAAGTTTTAGAATTCTTGCTACATTTTTCTGGTCGTGATATTGCAAATACCAGGTAATTGGCATTGTTGTGCCTGTCCTCATTATCACTGTAGATTTTGAAAACAATCTAGGATAAGTGCAAGATTTCAAGTTAACTGTCAATTATAGTCTTTCTGAGCAGAAAGAGCATCTGGATTTCTAAACTCCTGATTACAACCTTAAAACTCACATGAATGTTTTAAACTACAGTGCAGTTTCACAATCTTGAGCACAAATATTAAATAAATGCTACAATATATATATATATATATTTATATTTTCTTATACAAAGTTGTTTTTTTGTGGGGAGAAGGGAATTTATTTTTATTCCTAGAAATCATTCTTAGATGAAAATGCATAGAGATACCAACTTTATAATGACAACTAACATATGCTTTAAGACATCTCAGAAATAAAAGAATTTACAAATGCATTTATTGTACATCTGTGAATGTAACACCATGTGTTGAACCTGATTATTCCAGTAAAATTAGAACATTACAAAGCCCAGAGGGTAACTTAAAAACCTGTATCAAAAACCAGAAAACCTAGCATGTTCTCTGATGTCAGAAATAAACAAGGATGAGCAGGAAGACAAAGGTCTAAGATTTCTCATAGTATCATTTGCTAGTGTGATATTTAGAAATTGTCATATTATCCAACAATAAATTATTGGGTATGAATTTTAGCACACCTATGATATAATGTGTGTTTTTCAGGATTAACATTTTCTTTCTTATCTTGTAGGGGTAGGTGTATTTGTTGACATAATAAGTTAACATGCTATGTTTTTACAAATTAAAAAGGTAATTTCTGGGTGTAATTCTCAGTATATATATATATATATATATATATATATATATATATATATGATTAAAATTTTCTGGAAGATTACATAAAAAATATATTTTCAAAGTATCTTTATTATTAATTTAAACCTACATTTTGGTATGTGCATTTATGAAAATGCAATGATTAAAAAGGATGCAAAACTAACAACGAAGATGAACTTTGTTGCTGCTTTACTAACACTAGGAAAAAAGCTTCAGATAACCTCATTGCTCCAGTGTTTGCCATTTGTATGAGATGCACACAGGGAAACAATGGTAAGTTGGTAACTGTTTTAGATAAACTATAAACTAGAGAATACCAGGCTAAGTGAAATAAGCCAAACTCAGAAAGTCAAGGGTAGAATGTTTTCTCTTATAGGAAGAAGTTAGAATAACATAAGAAAAAAACAGTGGATTACATAAAAATAGAAGGAAGATCAGTGCCTGCAGAGGAAGGGAATTGATGGGGAGGGAGGAGGTACATAACTGTGGGGGAAAGGAGAAATACAATTGGCTATACTATGCTATCCATATGTATATGCACATATATATCACAGGGAATTTCACCTTTATGAATATCTGTAAAGCATTAATTTTTTAAAAAGTCATAATTTAAAAGAATGGTGACCAGCAGAATAGAGAAAGCAGAACCAGGGGTAAGGAGGGAAGGGAGAGGGGAAGCACTGAAGTGGATCAGGTTATACTCCATTTAGGTATAATTGTCAGAATGAATCCCAATACTACATGGAAATATAATGCACTAATAAAAAACAGAACAAAGAAAAAGGAATCTAGGCATAAGTATCAGGCCAGGTTAAAATCCCTTTCATGAAAGATTAATTAAATACACGTTAGAAATTATACTCAGTATTAATTTTACATAGTATCTAAAAATAAAATAATTTTGAATCTTATGAGTAAGTGGTCCTTTTATCTTAAACATAGTTTTATATTAATATATTTTGTTTAAATCATTTCATTTAATTTCTTACTGAGGTTTTAAGGAATTTGACTCTTTTTTAAGCTAATAAGATACATTTGTTTTTTTAAATTTTTTATGTTTTAATTCATTATACATGACAGTAGAATGCACTTATATACTTTGATATATCATACATAAATGGGATATAATTTCTCATTTTTCTGAATATACATATTGTGGAATCTCATTGGTCATACATTCACATACATACAGAAAGTAATAATGTCTGTTTCATTCTACTGTCTTTCTTATCCCCACATCCCCTGCCTTCCCCTCCTTTCACTTCCCTCTACCTAATCTAAAGTAACGCTGTTTTGTTGCATTACAATTCTTAATACACATACATATCACAATTTTTGTATCTCTGTACATAAAGTATGTTGACACCCAATTCAAGTCTTCATACATGTACTTTGTATAATGATGTCCATCACATTCCACCATCCTTTCTAATTCCCTACTCCCCCCCTCTCCCTCCCACTCCTCTTCTGTATCTTGGATTCATCTATTCCTCCCAGGCTCTCCCTCCCAATCCTAGTATACATTGCTGGTGGGACTGCAAATTGGTGCAGCCAATTTGGAAAGCAGAATAGAGATTCCTTGGAAAACTGGGTATGGAGCCACCAATTGACCTAGCTATTCCTCTCCTCGGACTATACCCAAAGGACTTTAAAACAGTATACTACAGGGACACAGCCACATCAATGTTTATAGCAGCACAATTCACACTAGCTAAACTGTGGAACCAACCTAGATGCCCTTCAATAGATGAATGGATAAAAAAAAAGTGTGGCATATATACACAATGGAATTTTACTCAGCATTAAAAAAGAACAAAACCATGGCATTTTCAGGTAAATGGATGGCCTTGGAGAACATAATGCTAAGTGAAGTCAGCCAATCCCCAAAAAAACAAATACTGAATGTTTCCTCTGATATAAGGAGGAATTTGACTCTTCACATTCTGAAAGTTTCAACTTATGTGAATCTTTGTACAGATGAGTGGTAGCAAATAGTAAAGCAGTGCAATCAGTTTTTCTCTATTTGGGAGAAATATTTTACTTCCATTAATTAGGATTTCAAATCTTCAATGTCAAGGCTGAGCATTTTCTTTGGTTGGATCACCCTTCCTCTCCTCTGAGCCCACTCTCTAGTACATTAAGCTACTCAAAAAGGAAAATGACTGAGCTTCCACCATTCTCTGTACTTGGCTAACTGCAGCTTCTCCATGACCTTTGGTGGGTCATAAAATATAAGTGAGTCCACAGATTCTGATTAACACTGGCTTGTAGTTGGGCACCAGTGAGATCTTATACCACTGGGTCAGATGAGAAGCTCTATATCTAAATTTGCTAGGGAGTCACACCATGAAACACAGGTAAGAATGGTTGTAGGAAACTATTTGGTTTCTCTGTTAACATGTTCAATAGGAAAAGAGCTGATTATTGACCTCCAATCAGGTTAAATCTTATCAGTGGAATAATGTGCTGAATAAGTTTAGTCTATCATAACCCAATCATCTCACTCCTAAATTTTATTTCTCTCTCACATAAACTTTCAGAGGACACCTCACACCTAAACCATATTATATACATCAGTCAAAAATAGTTGATGTTGGGCGAGGTGGTGAGCACCTATAGTCCTCACAGCTGTGGGGGCTGAGGCAGAAGGATTGAGAGTTCAAAGACAGCCTTCACAAAATTGAGGTGCTAAGCAATTCAGTGAGACCCTGCCTCTAAATAAAATACAAAATAGGGCTGAGGATGTGGCTCAGTGGTCAAGCAGCCCCTGAGTTTAACCCCTCTACTAAAAAAATAAAATAAATGCTGAATACACTAGTTTCCACGTGGAAACCTCAATAAAATCTGTGGATTTTAAGGGATGATGATGGCATGTTCATACAGGCTTATTTATTTTAACACTTGTACCATATTCTGCTGTGGAATATTAAATGTGTGGCAACCCATGGCTGAGCAGGAGTTGAACAGAACATGCATGAGAATTTTCAATAGTTTCTTCTCAGTTTGGCTGGGAATCTAAAATTTCTGTACAAAATAATGTAGAGAATACATACTCTGTCAAACTATACTTACCATTTTTTTTTTAAAGAGAGAGTGAGAGAGAGAGAGAGAGGGAGAGAATTTTAATATTTATTTTTTAGTTCTCGGCGGACACAACATCTTTGTTGGTATGTGGTGCTGAGGATCGAACCCGGGCCGCACGCATGCCAGGCGAGCGCGCTACCGCTTGAGCCACATCCCCAGCCCTATACTTACCATTTTTAACATACAAATATTATTTCTGTATATGAAACATCTAATCCAAAAAGTGGCATAAAACATGTGCCCAACATGTTTTTAAAAATGTTATCATTTAAATTATGCTACGTGTATGGGTAGTAGCATAGAAGATGATTTTGCTTAGCACACTTTCCTGAGAAGTTATTAATTGTTACTGATATTCTCTAGCTGTTTTCTAAGTTCACCTGACCATTAATCATCATTGACTTCCTCTAGTAAAAGAAGATGACAGTGGTCAAAACCTTCATGCTTTCTTGGTGAAATGTAGTCTATGAATGAGATAATGATGTGGGAGACAAGTGAATATATTTTAAAAATTAAGAACATGGCTTTCAAATTCCAATTCTGATTAAAACTTATGGAATTAGGGGCTGGGTTATATAGCTCAGCAATTGAGCGCTTGCCTCACATATGTGAGGCACAGGGTTCAATCCTCAGCACCACACAAAAATAAATAAAATAAAACATATTAAAAAAACTTATAGACTTATATGCTTCTACACAAAAATAACTCATCAAACCTTAAAATTCTATGTCTGAGCATCATTGAATCTTAAAGCTGTACGGATTTTTAATTTTCTCCTTTTAATTTGCTTTCCTTTGCCATGAGCCAAAAGTTCTACCTGCAGTAAATCACACTTTTTAAGGTTAACTTATAATCTTCTATTCTCTCTTTTTTTTTTCACACACTAGTATTGTAGGCTATGGTGTTGAATTATGCTGACAAAATAATAATATTAGAATAGATTTTAATATAGGTGAACAAGTTCTTTCTCAAGATTTCTGAAGAGAACCTGCTGTTTGTTGCTAGTACATGTCATTTGCAGGAAAATGCATGGAATTGGAGACTATCATATTAAGTGAAGTGAGTTAGACTCAGAAAGACAAGTATCAGTAATGCAGAGTTTTTTTTTTTTTTTTCATATGTGGAAGTTAAATGAAGGAAAGGGGGCATTGTTATCATGAATGTGTAAGAGAACCTATTAGTTTATTAGGGTTACGGGGGAGAAGGAGAGAAGGGTAAGAGGAGGTAATGGGAATGACATTGATCCAAGTATGTTACTTTCATGTGCAGTTGTTCCAAAATGACACCCACCATGCTGTTCCCCAATACACCAATGAAGAAAAGAATCAGCGCCTCACCTAGCAGACTTCAGAGAATGACAACTGGAATTAAAGATACTTAGTTTCTTATTAAATTTCTTAAAATTTGTAAGTATTAATTTCTTTATGACACTGTGATATATTAAAAACCCAATGTGGCATAGGAACAAAGGTGATACAATTAAAACACATACAATCAAATTGCATTTTATGGTTACTAATATGATCAACTATAATTTCTATATAAATAATGTGTTAGACAAATCTAATTTATTAATGGAAAGTTAGAAATATTCACAGTGTGATTAAATGAAATCAGCCCAAGATAAAGGTGTTAGCAGATCTGAGTTCCCCTGAGGCTTCCTCTTCTTCATAAGGATGTCAGAGAGATTGGATTGAGGTCTGCTTTAAAAGCCTCATTTTAACACAATTACCTTTTAAAGGACCTATCTCCAAATGCAGTCCCATTCTAAGGTAAGGGGGTAAAGGTTTTAACACATTAATTTTTCAATCTTTCAAAGAAAGATTGTTCTATAGAGGTTGTCTGAGATAAATACATATATCTTAGTAGATAAAAATAAATTTTATCATAAATTATCTAATTTTATCCAGGTTATTTTTAATCTAAGTTAACCTTATTTCATATTCTTTATGCTAGAAATCACAGCAGGTATGCATGGAAAGAAGAAGGGTAGTATAAAAATAAAAAGCTTGTAGCCCTGACCCGTTTCTAAAACTTTTAACCTGAAAATGTTAGTATATCATCAATTACATTCAGCTCAGTGGCAGAAATGTTAAGGCTGTAGAGAAATGATAAGGGCTTTGGAATTTTCCACCACTACTTGTGATATAAATTAAACTGTTAAGAAGAAAGCATTTCAATGTTATATTTTCTTAAACAAACAAAAGAAATGATGAATATTTGTCTTACTCCTGACATTTTCAAAGAACAAACAAATGACCCAGAGACTGAAAAAAAAAGAAAGTTGCTGAATACCTTTTATCATATTTCCTTTTACGCATTTTTCAATATGGCATTACAGAGATACATTTGTTGCCTGTTACACAGCTTGACCTAACCTAGATCATAATGCATAAGGATGTTAGTGTTTCAAAAGCACATTTGTCATTTCAGATAATGTGTTGGAAAAGAAGTATAATTTTTAAAGGTTGGCCGCCTTTTGATATGTTTCAGCAGTAATCCTGTATTTATCTAATCAATAGGGTGAACATTATTAAAATGGCTTCATACTTGAATGCTTCAAATTCCTCACTCTTATGATTATTCATAAACATAAAAGAATGAAAATGGTTTTGAAATTTCAGCTGAAAAATGCTGCTCGTTTTCTAGTTAATACGAAAAATAGGATGTTACCATTTAATATTTTTAAATAGATATAATTTTATATTATTAGATGGAAAATGTATGATTTCTTTTATTGTAGAGTTTATTAGCTTATAGCTTAAATGTTAGCAAAATCAAGTCTCCATGTCCTTCTAAATGTTTATTGGGTTATCATTTTTAAATGCTGCATTAATCATTAGATTCCACAGAAAATCATAGTAAAATTGTCTTTATAAAAATCTATTTCACTAAACATTTTAATGGAATTTATATGACTTCTCCAATTCTCATAAAAACAGTGAAAAATTACTACTGCCTTGCCTTAATAAAATATCTTTTGGTGAAATTATCTACTCAGTTATAAAGTATTCATAAGAGAAGTGATTCTTTTCAGGAATGAATGTTTCAATGCTGTCTTGAGTGACTGTTTAAGATAGTTTAAGAAAAAAATTCAATATTTTGCAGGACTTTGTTCTGTTATTTGGGGAGTTCAACTCTACATACGACTTGATTTTTTATTTTTGGTACTGGGGATGAAACTTGGAGGCACTTTACCACTGAGTTACATCTCTAGTCCTTTCTATTTTATTTTATTTATCTTTTTAAACTTTGAGACAGGGTCTCCCTAAGCTGCCTAGGGTCTCACTAACTTATTGAGCCTGGCCTTGAACTTTCGATTCCCTCTTCCTTGGCCTCCCAAGTTGCTGGGATTACTGGTGTGCAGCACCATGCCAGGCAAAACTTCTTATTTTTTAATGCTGAATAATTAAAGTTATCTTACATATTTTACACCAGTCTCATACTTTTTTTTTAAGTGTGTGTGTGTGGGAGAGAGAGAGAGAGAGAGAGAGAGAGAGAGAGAGAGAGAGAGAGAGAGAGAGAATTTTTTTTAATATTTATTTTTCAGTTTTCAGTGGACACAACATCTTTATTTTATTTTATGTGGTGCTGAAGATCTAATCCAGTGCCCTGCGCATGGCAGGGGAGCACCTTACCACTTGAGCCCCATCCCCAGCCCCATTCTCATGCTTTTTTAAACCTAATTATTCTTTTGTTTCTCTTGCTTATGTAAGGTGATTATCTCATTAAACAAACATCATCTCATCATCTGCCATACACAAGAAGTGCACTGTAACATCTTAGTCACTATGGGGAATTTAAGATGAAACCTTCTGACTCCTAACCCTAATGTAGATTTGTGATTAATAATACCCATGCTATTGCCTTCATCACCAATAATTCATTACATAATCAGATAATAATAAACTTTTATACATGAACAATTAAAACTTCTTGTTAACAGTGTAATCTTAGAAGAAAAATCATTATTCCAGATACTCAGATAAAGGCACTCATTTGCAAGTGAATGGTATCTCCATTTCTCTTCTTTGCCTCCTGCTTATCACCTTTCCTCTCCTTCTTACTTGAGATTGCATTTTCAGTTATTTCCCAATGGCAGTTTGTTTCTTTTCACAAACTCTGTTTTCCTCAGAGAAAAAATGTTCCCCTGGCCTATTTCCCTGTGTGGCTCTGGCAGGTTTTCCTGCTGTCTCATTTGAGGAAGCTGAGTTTTTCCCCTGGGCAACCACTTCCTCATTACACTTTGCCAAAATGTTCTATGCTCTTTCCTTATTTCTTCCCTTCTCTCTAAGCATGGACAGGATTTTAACCTGTTTTCCTTTACTTAACTCTTAACAACAATGAACCAAAAGTTTTTAGTCACAGTAAAATACACAAAAAAGGACCTATCCTTGAGGATTATAGGGAGCTATTTCCATAGTCCACACCAATATTTGATGTAGTTCTGATCTCCTTGGAGAATTCTTTATCAGTTTGAGATAATGAAATGCTCCCTCACCTTTCCTACCACATTCTAGTGCCTTCGAGAACCACAAACACAGTCTTACATTTGTTAGTGCCTTTGTACTGTCTGTACAAAAATGCAGATATATCCCTTGGGTGAAGACGAAATCTCAGAGGCAATACTCAAAGTAGAGGAGATACTCACATTATCAGGCAAAGGTATAATAATTGATTCTGTCATTTGAGGATGCTGACAGGGGATAATATAAAAGAAGAAACAATGAATAGTATCTATTAGAATGCTCTGTAAATTGGGATTTATTTTGTTGCAAGCAATAGATTTCCACCATAGTCATTGTAAACCAAATTGTATGGTGAATTCTCATCTATGGAAATGTAAAAGACCCCCTTAAAAGCTTGTCAGAAACCAGATAGCCTCACAGAAGCAGAGAAAAGCAAAAACTACTGGAGCCTCCCTCAGGAAGCCAAATAGCCACTTTTCAATTGTTCAGTCTTTCTTGTCACATTGTTGTGACTTATATTTATTCTAGGGAGGAATCCTCCAATTGACCAAGAGCAGAAATAAGGTTGCCTACCAAACTCTATTCAATAATAATGGAATAAGTCCACCTAATACTTTCAAGAAAAGGAATAAGTGCAAGATAAGTCAAGACAAAAATAAAATCTCCACTATAATCACTTATTTTGATTGCATATATTCTTCCTTTCATACATGTAATTCCTAAAATTTTAAGACTAACATAAGAAAAAACTTTCACAAACAAAATTATATTTTCCCATTCCAAAATATTAGAAAGCTTAAAATTGTATTAGTTATTTCAGGGTGCATTTTTAGGTTTATGTTCACTCACAAAAATTTCTATTGCCAAATATTGTATTGGTCAGAATCTGATCAAAATGTAGACTGACTGTCAGTGAGGACTGAATACACAATCCTCAAGACTAGCTAAGTGAGCAGGTGAAAGTGTAGCTTCTGTCTGGTACCTAAAGTGAACACAGGCTGTGATTGGAAAGCAAAATTGTATGTTATGAAGTTGTAGAGCATCTCTGGGTTGTCTACTGTATGTATATATATATATATATATATATATATATATATATATATTTATTTATGTACATTTATATTATATATACATTTATATATACACACACATATATATATAAAGATTATTATATATATATGTTATATATAAAGATATATATATATATATATATATATATATATATATTTTTATAATCTGAGGAAAGAAATCTTTCAACTTATTTGGCTATTATTACTTTTGGATTCTGTCAGTTTCAGCCAAATATGATTCTTAGTTTACCACTACAGTAAAACTCTGCTTTCCGTGATTGCTACACTATCCACTCAGTGGCTTTATTTTTTCCATCCCTATTAGTTTTCCATCAAGTTCAAGTTTTTACAAAATATTTGACTGGATCTATCTAACAATTATCATCTCCCTATATCCAGGTTTCCTCATAGATACTTCCTATGACTACAAAGATTTACTTTTTTCTTATTTGGTCACCTTTCTTCATGACTGATACATTACTTTAGCACAAAAGCTACACATTTTAGATCATGAACATCTTTAAAAGCTCAAGATGAATAATCAAGTGGCAAATGTACATTTCTTCTTAATTTGTTTCCAACAGAGATCACCTCATTAGAAGGGAGGATATCCTACTAAAGGCACAAACAATGAACTAAACTATGGACTCCTGGTTATATATTTCATATTTTCACATTTAAATCTCTTACCCAATTACAATTTCAGTGTTTTCAAATAAAAGTAAAGTATGATCCGATACCCAAGCATGAAAGACTTGACCTTTGGCAATTTAGTTCTATGTAACTGGTGAATTTTGGTAGAATTAGAAATCTTGAACTCTTTTTTCCATGATGACCTCTGTGGTTATAGGCCCACTAAAACAAATAATTTGTTGAAGTTATTTCACAAATATTAATGTGCAAATATCATGATCAGACACCTCACATATACCTAGATGGTGGTGGGTCTTCATTGATAATTGGTTTATTTTTCTACTCCCATAGAATAATGATATAATTACTAGATTATTGCATTGATAATTTTTTAAATAATTATCCTTCAGTGTTTCCTGCCCCTCCCAGTAAGTATCAAATGGGAAAATAGAGTTTGTTGTTTAATTGACATAAAAGTAAACTATTCAATAATCTGAAATCAGACAAAGTGTGTTTTAGAAAACACCAATTGAAATGCTTTAAGTTTTCTTGAATTTCGTTTTCTTTTAATATTTCTACTATAAATTCACTTGTTTTTGTTTTATGTCAGACCCAAATTGAGGGGTGTATTAGATGTAAAACCTTATTCAGTTTCTGCAGTTCAATCAATTAGTTATTAAATACAATCATTGCTGTTTTCCTCCATGTATGCTAAATATTTGAAGACTGTCTAAATGTCTAGATGTGTAATAAATTCTATATTCAACCACAGTTCATGTAGGTAATTTAATTACTTTGTGTAGTGTGTTCTTCCCTAAAAAAATAGAATTTTTCAATGTATTTTACAGTTGTTATGCATGTACATATGTAAATAACATATAAATTTATATATTAAATATAAATATACATTATGAATGAAATATAAATATAAAATATATATTAAAATATACACATCATTTTCAGTGTCTGGAATGGAACCCAGGACCTTGGAAATACTAGGCAAGTGCTTTACCCCTAAGTTACTTCCTCATCCCACTTATTATATTTTTGAGCAATAAAGAGCATATAATCTTATAGCCATTAAGAGTCCAATTCTAACCCTTTTAGACAATATTATTCTTTTAAAAAGGAGCTTAGGAGATCAAACTTTGTTTGGTTTGTAACACTACACAGAAGCTGTGAATTTATACATTATTCTAATGTGTAAGCTTTGCCTTCTGTTATTGCAGTAACATAGCCTAAATTGCCATTATTACTGATGAGCCATTTGTTTGCCAGAATGAAAAATGAAGCACATTTCCAAAATTGTCGCACAACATAAGAAGACTGCAAAAACAGTACATTAAAATAGTAGAAAGAGAATGATTCCTATGATCTAACTCTCCTGTCTTTGAGCTGTGAATATAGATTTTGTTACTTAACTATATAACCAGTAAGCAGCCAACCTTTCTCTGCCATGTTCAAAAATATGCAGTTCACTGTGCAGAGGTATAGCTGGAGGCATCGACTCATCTGTCATTTGAGTTGTTTACCTTCAAGTTTCAAAATCAAATAATCCAGGATGTCTCTGTTATTGATATTTCCTCTTTTAAAATATTTCTTTTTTTTGAGAGTACATATTTTAAATACTTTAAAAATAGTCATAGGCACATAAATTCCTCTGAGAATGTCTTCAATGTGTGCAACAGTCAGTGCTTGTCAGTTGAAACCAGGACAAAAAGGCACTGATTCTTGTTTGTTTTAAAATTTTTTTGTGCAAGCAATTGAATGTTATAGAATATTTTACATACAAATGAGTCCACTTCTAATAGAAATCTGGAATTCTGTCAATCAAGGGGCGGGGTGAAAGGGAAAGCTTTCAAATATGTTGGTTATCCTCCACTGAATTATATAATAAGTGGTTGCAGAATGTGAGAGTTAGTAATAACATCCTGAATCAAACCAGTGGTAGGTAACAGAGTGATTTGTGACATTATCAGTGAATGACAGTCAACATATTGGATAATGCCATGAATAAAAAGTTAATGTAGACTTTCTGCTATTTACTTTCCAAGTCACTCAAACTCTAGATGCAATTACATTATAAAGTTATCTCATTGCATTTTTTAAAAAGTAATATTTCAATAAAATTGTATAAAAGCTAACTAATTTTCTCTGCACTAGGCAAAAAAATTATGTTCCAAATAAACATAAGCATACTCTTACCATATTAAATTTATATTATTAATAGAAATTTGAAATAGCATACAGAAAAATTCCTGATACTAAATTTAGTGGTGATGAAAAAGAAAGAAAATGGCACAATTTATTTTATAATAAGAATTGATACTAATCAATATTTAAATCATAAATATGTTATAAATTAGTTCATTTATATATTTAAAAATAGGTCACTAATTAGAAATAAGATTCCAAACATTTTCAATAATTTTATTGTAATACAAATGAGAAAGTGCTAATAAGCAAAAATAGCTCATTCTTTTTTATTTGAACCTAGAATAGGGCGTCTGGAGAAGTATTGCTATTTCAAAGACAGTAGGGAATGTCAGCAGAGAGCTTCCTCCTTGGAGTGAGGAAGGAAAGCTGCCAAGTAAAGTATTTGTAGAAATAAATGGAGAGGATGGTGGTGGACGGTATGATTGGATAGGTCTGTGGTAACAAGTGAGAAAGGGCAGGTTCTTCTCTCCAGCATCCTCCAGGGTCAGTACTTCTAATTGTGCACAGAAGTACTCAGAATGTAGGTAACCCAAACCACAGAAAGTCCACACATGGAGGAAGAACTGCAGCATATTATTTTATTGTTTCCATCTGTTGAGCTTGTGATCAGTTTGATAAATAAAATGTGAGGCTGCTCTCTGGGGAATAAGAGGGTGTGATGGAGCCTCTTCACCCTAACCCTTGCATGATGGCTGCATGGACTAGACTGAGTTCTTCATCATGTTACTTTTCTAAGTAAGGGGTCATTTATTCAGTTGTTTCCACTAGAACTACTTCAATATTTCAGACAGTAAAAATAAATAAATAAATAAATAGATAAATAAATAAATAAATAAATAAATCGATTGATTGATTAATTAATTAAAATTCTTGCATGAAGTTCTCATTGTTGCCCAACAGTGTAGAGGAATAAACATTGAAAACATACAGTGTTTCACTGCCTATAACTGAATTGTAAGATGAGTTACCACCGTTAACAATAAATCAGTTAATCAGGAAATTCAAATGCATGCTAACAGGAAAAATAGTAATAATATTTATGTGTCACCTCATAAAATTGATCTACATTATTACCTTTTTATTCCTTCAAAATATTTAGCAGCAGTCTTTACTTAACCAAATGAGAGATTGGTCAGGGATACAGAATTAAATAAAATTATATCTCTGATTTTAATTCAACAAAGCATAACACAGAAAGCAGAAATGCTCAAAAAGTTGCGATCCTGCACAGTAGCCTCTATAACAGGAAGATAAGGCTTTAGCAAGACGAAGTGGAATGAGCAGAAAGAAATGATCATCTCTGGGTAGGTCTGAAGCAGGTCTGAGGGAATGAGGATCATTGAAAGAATTCTCTACAAGAAATTTGCACAGGGAAGTTTGCAGGCTAAAGTTCTAATTAGTGGGATGAAGACCCCTGGGAGTCAAGAATCTGTATTTTCTTTTGTTAGTAATGAACAGTGATTCATAGGTCCTATATTTTTAATTGACATTATGAATCCTGATGGCATAACTACTTCATCTTCAAAGAGACATCAAATTTTAAGCCAGTAGGTCTGTAGATTTGTAATAGCTGCTGAGTTTTATTTGGCAATAAAATTTATTTAATTAAGCTAAAAGTAGTTGTTTTCTTTTTTAAAATATATAGAGAGTTACATAGATAAAGATATATTTAGAAATAGAGATGTTCACAATAAATCTATACTAGGAATATAATTAAACCATAGCAAATAATTAATTTTCTCCCAAATCTATGAGTTAGTAAATGCTCTAGTGATAGGTACAGAGTTTAAAATATTGAAAGAAATCCCTGACATCATGGAATAAAATTACAGTGGAAAATTGATGGAAATTAAATGTGGTATATTGTGATTAATAAAATAAATATTATAATTGCCTTCAGGGATACACTGACATCTGCTCAGTTCAGACTATATAGCAGAGCTACGAAACTAACCATGTGGAATTGAAAATCAGGGGACTCTTCAGCAAGACAGTGATTCTTGCTTTAAACTTGATAGTTCAATTCTCAAAGACAGGGAAGTCACGTAATATGGGTGAAAAGGGTTCTGTCATCCTAAATTGCTCAACATTGTCCTTCCAGACCTCATGGGTTGTATCAGAAATGAGTTTAGAACAATTGCCTTTAGATTCTCAGTGTAACATGAATCCACCTAATAAAGACAAATTATATTTTGTTTTATTTTGTATTATTAATTTATCATTAATTAATATTTACAATGAAAACATCAGATAGGGTTGTATGTAACTTCACATCTCACATACATATTGAGGCTATTTTAATAAATACTGAAAATTGACTTCTTCATTATGTGTTAAAATCTTAAATATGGAGAAGATAGCTTATTCTATAACTTGAATTTAATTATACATACAAAATAACATTTTTGTGACTTTTTTTCCTTAATTGTCATTTTTATTGATTTTTAAGCTATAGACTTGTTTTCTGGGCTAGGGATGTGTCTCAAGCGGTAGCGTGGTCGCCCTGGCATGCAGGAAGCTGGGTTCGATCCTCAACACCACATAAAAATAAAAATATAAAGATATTGTGTCCAAGAAAAAACAGACCCTTCCCCCTAAAAAAAACTTGTTTTCTGATTATAGAAGCATGTTAAAAAGCCACCAATACAAAATATACACTCATATGTTGCAAAATATGTTTTTAAAATAAATAGTAAGGAGTATTATTTACTAAGTTCCATCTATGCACTTGCATCTTGGGATTGCTGTTTCCTGAAACCATGATTCAACAGGTTCAATCCCAACCTTCCCAAACTGCACTGACTGGTTTTCTGACAATGAACTCCATGTGGTGAGTTTCTCTCAGTGAGAATGCAAACTTAGCTAGCAACCTTCAGAATTCTAAAAAATAAATAATGGCTGGAACTTTGAACAGGAAAGAAAATAAAGCAAGCTACCTTAAATAAAGGCAGGATAGAATATTAATATACTCAGAAGGTCATTGGCCTTTCTAGTTCAGTTGATATTATTCATTCTTTGTAAGAAATGTTCCTTGGAATGATTAGTTGTTCAAAACTCATTAAAGCTGATTTTATTAGACTATCTTTTATTTGTTACCTTATTTTAAATTTCTCACTTATAAATTAAATGCTGATAAATTGGCTCAAATTTGTTTTTCTTTTTCAGCCTCATGTCACATAGTAATATTTAAAGAAAGGAAATTACTATATTACATAAATTCCTTTTGCAGCAAGATTATGTCCTAGATATTAAAAGTAAATAGCTTTTTCTTTTAGATCTCATAATTTAAAAGTCAAATGCAGGGTAAATTTCAGAAAGGTGTGAAGAGCCAATTACTATTGATGGTAAAATATGCATGAATAAGGTTTTACAAAATCTTATGTCCTAGTGAAATTATTTCACCAACAAATACCACTTAATTATTACTTGGTATTATGTATAAAATCAAATTTTTCATGTTGGGTGAATGAAAATTCTACTTTCACAATTTTTCAAAAAGTATGAAATGATCAAATGATAATATATATTTATCCTTGACATAAACCTGATTACTATTTTCAAAATAGAACATTAAATTCTCAAAAATATTTTGTCATAATCTATAGCTGACTAAAGTACCTTTCAGCCTGTAAATAAATTTTCCCAGCAAATTACTAACTTCTGTGAAATAAAATGATGAGAAATTTGATTATAAGTTACAATATTTCATATTCCTAATTTCCTTTGGTTGGTATTAATATTTACAATTTGTGAAGGAAGACATGTTTCAAATAATTATATGTAACAAAAGAATTATAAGCAACAAAAATCAATTTAAAAAAAATTTTTCTCTTTACAGTTACAGAATAAATATTAATAAGCTATCAGTATATTAGTATATTTAGTATATTAATCATCTGCTGTTTATTTATTGATGGGTTAGTAAACTGAAATAAACAGCAGATGATTAATATACTGAATTTATTAACAAAGCACTGATAATGGTAAGTTTATATGTGTGAGTTGTGTTTGCATATTTGCGTGTGTTTTTCTGTATGTACAAAAGACTTTACAATAAGCTTCGCACAAACAAATAAGCATTAATAGCGCTTTCTAGAGAATGTAAAATAAAAAGTACTTCATCAACTAATCATATGGTGATATTCAAAGCATTCTGCTCTAGCTATAATAATGACCCATGGGAAAAAAAGAGGTAAGCATGGTAGGTACCTGCTCCTTTTTTTATTGAAGAAGTCCCAATACTTAAAATCATTTGCTTACTCAACTTCAAAAAGAAGTATTTGGCCTGAGAGTTATTTAAATTTACAGCTCCCTCTGAAAGGAAATTATACAAAATTCTGAAAATTAGTACAATGAAAAGCTACTACTATTTAGTCAGATTTTACTGAAGGCAAGCAGAGTACCGTTTTAGCAGTACGTTTCTTAGATGCTTCCACATATAATATCATGAGTTGTATTAGATTTCTAGACTAGAACAGATGTCTGAATCAACTTATAACAAGAAAAGGTTTATTCTGGCTCACCATTTTGGAGGCCAGTTCATGATTGGGTGGATCCATTACCATTAGGCCTGTGGTGAGTGTTCTGGAGGGAGGCTGTGGCAGAGCAAAATCATCCACCCCATGGCCAGGAAATAAGAGAGACAGACAGAGGTTGAGGTTCCACTGTCTTTTGCATGTGAACACCCTGATGACTTCCCAGTCAGACCCACTACCTAAAGATCCAATCTCCTCCCAATGGCACAATGCTGGGGACTGAGTATTTCCAAAGGACGTTTAGAGACACTTAAAATCCAAACTTCAGCAGAGTCATACGTAATCATTACTCAATTGATAATCTTGGGAGTATCAGAAATAGTAAAATGAAACTCTAAAACTTATAGAAATAAAAATAATATTTAAGGCCATCAGAAGAAAGACCAACCAGAATTAGATATATTTGATTAGGAAATTCCAAGTTTTTAAACTTTTCTCAAAGATAAATTAACTTTGTCTTATTTCAAGTGACAGATAAATTTACTGTGGAATGAATGAAAGAAGAAGAGGTTGACAGTTCTTCTGGAGGAAGAGATACATGGAGCCTTGTTGTGGCTTCCATTGCTGTCTATGCTATGCTCTGTCTTGTTCTCTGTTGGTATGTTACTATGGTTTTGTGTGAATATTCTGTGCTCCTGCCATCAGGGACATCACTGTAGATGATCTGGGTCTAACTATAATAATGTAAACACAAAGCAAGAGAGAAATGTGAGCATTGGTTAAGGATTCTAAGTTGAAGGAAAGTTTTTCTCGTGCGTCTGTCAGACTGTCTAACATGGGGTTGGCCATTTTCTAGCTCTCACATTAAAGAACTAATATTTAATAATAATAATAATAACTATTATTAATAAGTAATTAATGCTGGGCACAGTGATACATGCCTGTAATTCCAGCAGCTTGGGAGGTTGAGGCAGGATGAATAAGAGTTCAAAGACAGTCTCAGCAAAAGTGAGGCACTAAGCAACTCAGTGAGACCCTGTCCCTGAATAAAACACAAAATAGGCTGGGGATGTGGCTTAGTGGTTGAATGCCCCTGAGTTCAATCTTTGGTACCCCCCCAAAAAAATAAATAACTAAACAAACAAATAAATAAATCTAGAATACCACATGTATGCCACAGGAAAAAAGTAGTCTTATGAATTTTCGTCACAATTTTTTTCTCAATGGAAAAAATAGATATTTTTCTCTGATAAGGACAATTATACCTTTTAACATCCACAGTGGTCTGTATTTTTTAAAGTACTAATAAATGATTTTAAATTTACTTATAACCAATGTCTCTACTATTGAAAATAGAAAATATTCTATTGTTGCTATTTATCCAGCCACTGGGATATATAGGTTACTTTTTTATTATTGTATCTATCTGCATTCAGTAAAACATCAAATGTGGTACTTATCACTTAAACCAAAAACGCAAATCCTGTTGTTACCATAGCACTCTGAAAATAATTTTGAAAAAAAAAGGTCTATAATGAAAGATATCTTATAACTCCTTTTAAATGTATTTTAGATATTCTACTAAACAGGCTTTCTATGACCACAGACAATGAAGAAAAAATAGTATGAATAATTGATAATTGTAGTGATTTTCAAATTGAGTATGTGAATGTATTCAATGTAATCTATTATGCTCCAGAGTTCAAAATGTTAAGAAATAAGAGTTGTATATATTCAGACAACTGAAGAATTGGCTCTGTCATGAAATATTTTTTTTAATTACTTGAGAAGTTAACCAAGAATATGAATTGCAACATGAGCATATTAGGCTTTTGAAATTCCAAGGGAAATATTAAAGGTCCTTTTGTGTCTGTGTAAATTGAATATTATAAAATGGTGGCATTCACTTTGTCAACTGAAATTAAGTCACAACAAGAAGATACATAGCAGGTGTTGGGAAAATTACCTTACATTCCCATTGAATAGAAAAAAAAATCATGTTTTCCCTAATGTCTAATGAATTGCATATAATAGTTGAATGATTAGGATGCCCATGGATTTCTCAAGATTTAGCATTAGAAAATCCACTTCAAATATATTAGACACTAATTAGGCGAATCTATATTTACTCATATAAATATACTAACAGAAATTGGAATTCCCATAAAATAAAAATTTAAATTAAAAGGATAAATTGCAGAACTATATACTTAAACACATTTCTAGTAAAAATAAAACTAGATATTTTTGAAAGGGTATGAATTTTGAATTTTCTCAAGGAAGTTAACTAAATGACACTTGTCAAGTAAAAGGTATTAATAGTTTAACCATAGAGCAACCAGTGCTTAATTTCAAGGCATAGTGGTAGGTGTGTGTAATAATATGAAATATAGAAAAGATTATCTTACTCTAAGCCTCTATCCCAGAATTTGCTGTCAAAAGGTACAATATAGGTAAAATGAGAGACAGACCCTATTATGGAAGTATGTATAAATGTGGATGTATAACCAATGTGATCCTGCAATCTGTACACGTGGTAAAAATAAGAATTCATAACCCACTTGAATCAAATGTATGAAATATGATATGTCAAGATCATTGCAATGTTTTGAGCAACCAATAAAAAAAAGGAATAAAAAGTCATCCTTATGTATGTCAAATGAAAAAACAACACAAGCACAATAATCTGTGAAAATTATTTTCTTTAAAAATACAAATTTTAAATGCTTAATTTCAGAAAACATTAAAAAGTGTCCTATTGTTGAATTTTGGTTTTTATTTAATTATCTTTCTATTTCCAGGAATCAAAAATTTGACAAATATGTAAGAGTACCAACTTTTAAATTGAGATCATTTAAAGTCAAATTTTATTTTTATCGTATGATTGCATATTGGTTTCCTTTGGCATAAAATTATTTTAAAATATTAAAAAATTAAAAATTGTACTGCTCAAAACAATTGTATTTCATTCCATTGAATAGCTCATGTGTTCATTTTATCCTAGTAGAAATTTAAAAGTATATAATAAGCAACATTTTCTGGATTATATCTGTTTACTTTTGTAGTCATTTTTCCTAATTCTTACAAATCTATCTAACACTGATCAATTTAAATTTTTATTTTATTTAGGGAGATATCTCTCTCCTGTGGCTCATGTGCTATCAGCATCTATTTATGTTATTGTAGATATTCATATATGCACATTCACACACCACATATATAAACATATTAGGTTGTGGTATTTCCAATGCATATTATTGATAATTTAGATTTAAAATTTGTAAAAAGTTTTGTGTATTTTATTAATTTTCCATTATAGTATAACAAATCAGTACAAACTCAACACTTAAAAGTGACATATGTATGTCACTTTTATGGTAGTAAGAAAACTGGGCAAGGATTACCTGGATACTTTTTTCATGGTCTTACTAGACCAATGTCAAGGTGTCATTAGCTGAAGCTATAATCTCATCTAAGGTCTGAATTCCTTGAGATCATTTGAGTGATCTCTAGTTGTAGAAATGGAATCTTCATATTCTTCTGTCTGCTGGGGATTTCTCAACTCCTAGAGGCTCCTTTGGATTGTGGCTACTCGACCTTCTTCCAGGTAGCAGCTGACTTCTTCAATGTCAGCAAATGAGTACTTCTTTTCTAGTATGATAGATAGTTGTCTTTGTACCATTACAACAAGGGTGGTTATATAGTACTTCTTGCCATATGAGGCAACAATCAAGCAGTCTCATGGTATTCACCAGTTTCCCAAAGACTGAAAGAGAAGAAAAAAATACAGGGCTTGTGCACCAAAGGGAAGAACTTGCAAGTACCAGCTTAGAAGTCTTCCCATTTAGACAGCTGGGGATGAAATGAATCTTTTGCCCAAGAGCTGAGAAAATTGGCTTTCTGTGTCCATGAGATAATCTTTTTTAAAACTCCAGGGAAATAAATGTAAGTTTGCTTATACAGAGAGTATTTTGTACTTTATTTGGATATATAATTGTGTATTCGTCTAATCAACTATGTGAAACATTTGAGTGGCCGGGGGTGTTTGAAGTTACTCTATTTTGAATGGTGGCTACAATGTAGATCAAGTCAATCAATGTGAATAAATGAATAGGGGATTTTTTTTTCTTGCTCTTTATCAAAAGGAAAAGGCTTTCCAAAATTCTCATGGCAGATTCTGTCTGTGTCTTTTTCTAACCCTCTGCAATGAAGCAGATTTAAAATTCTTTTGTGGCATCAAATCCCAGTAGCATGAAAACACCTGCCTTTCTAGAAAAAGAACTTATGTGAATGGGAGGACACCTGAAAGGGATGTTTTGTTATGAAAATGCCAGTCATTTTAATGTGAAATGAGCCAAAGCTATCAAACTCAGTAATGTCATAGAGAAAATTTCAAACGGCAAAGTCTTATTAGTACATAGGTATTATTGATTCATGATATTTTAAGTATAAAACATCATACATTTGAATTTTACATTATTTTATTTAATAATAGGGCAATTATCGTTTCATTATGACTAATATTGACTAAAAATATGCTATGATTAGTCCAGTTCATTAAGTACTTCTATTGTAATTAAATAAATGATAATATGTTAAAACAATCATACCATGTAAGCAGAATGATTATTGTTGCTATTTTATTTTATTTTTAGTACTAGAGATTGGACTCAGGGGTCCTAACCACTGAGCAACATCCACATCCCTAAATCACCTTGAGTTTCACTAAGTTGCTGAGGCTATCTTTGAACTTGGATACTCCTGCCTCCCAAGAGACTGGGATTATAGGTGTGCCTGGCTTCAATTTCTATTTTTAGTGTCTTTTTTTTTGTACAACTAATTTCCTGATTCAGGAATAAAATAACCTGGGAAAAGCAACATTATTTGAGGCTTGAATGTCTTGAAATACAGGACAACAGGTTAGTGAGTACAACCTGTGTGACAGTGTAGGGTTTTGAAAAGTTAAATTAGCCCAATAATTCAAACATTATCTTGGTCTCTTCATCCATTTATTTATGCACCACAAAGACAGGTAATGTGGGTGAGAGAAAGAAAAGTATGAGACAGTATTTTCTATACAAATGCTTGCAATTAAGGTGATTATGTAAGATTGTCTCTCTTCTAAATTAAACTTGTAGTCTGAGTTTCTGAAAATGTAACAAAAGTGTGTTTCCTGTAATCTGAAACCAAATTCCACAGTGTGTACTTTGGTAGAGCTGTTATTGAGTCACAAAATGATGTGGTTTAAATGTAGTCATTTCGAGCCCCCCAACATATTACACTTCGTCCTCAGTCTTCTGATGATCATAACTCCTACAGTATACTAGGTGGTCCAATTGTACCTAGAACTGTCCCCCTGGCCTCCCCAAATTTAAATTAATTCACCCTGTAGATTATATCCCCAAATCCCTTCTATCAGGGCAAGGGGCAGTAGCGGCAATAGGAATAAAAACCTGGGCAGACTTCTTGTCCAGTGTGCTTGCTTGCCTTTTTTTTTTTTTGGTAGCACACCCTTCAGCAGAATTTAAATCTGTCTGGCTGTGTAACTTTTGAACATGTGCCTGATTTTTTGTGGCACCCCAGTGTTTCTAACAATTATAAATTATAATTGATAATATAATGGCCACTAAAGTAGCCAAAGTTCATTTTCAAAGTGCAATCTTTCTATCTTGCATCCCTTAAACAAAGTATTGTTTGCATTTGTTTTTCTATTCCTCAGACAGCATTGTGTTATACATGATCAAAAAGTATCTCATTAAAGAATGACAGTACTTTGCATTAGTTGTACTCAAAGCTTCCTTGGGCATTATACCAAAGAAAAAGTAAAATGACAGTAGGTGTCAACACTAAACAGCTCAGGGCAAACTATTTTCTCAAAACCTATGTAATTTAATTGAAATGCAATATTTCATGAATATTAGAAAACTAGGCTTTATTAAAAATGGCAAGGAAAAGTGAATGCATGACTGTTTAGAGTAACAAGCAATACAAATTTATTCATTCAATACATCACTGAATTATTTAAAACTCTTCCTAAGCACAAGGTCATGGAATAATTTTGGCAAGTAGGCATTTTACACAATGCATTTCCATAATTCTTTGAATCTATAAAGTTAAGCACAACTTTGGCATGGAGACCTTTTTATGTTCTCACAGAGCCAGATAAAGGCTTTGATTCAAAATCATAACCAAATCAAATTATTAATACTTAGCATAAAATATGTGGAGTGTGTGTGTGTGTGTGTATATATATATATATATATATATATATAGAGAGAGAGAGAGAGAGAGAGAGAGAGAGAGAGAGAATGTTCACTAGTAACTTTAACACTTAGAAAAAAAATAATACTGAAATCCTATAACTCTCAGTGTTATTTTATTCCAAAAGAAAACTGATATTTAGAACAAGCATTAAGTTTTCAGACATTCACAAATTTCTTGCAAAAAGCTGTAAACACAGCCTGTTAATTTTGTAACTGAAATAATAACTAACAATTCTGTTTCTCTTATACTGTATTTTATTTATAACATTTCCTTCTTATTCTTTCTTAGAGTTTTTATTTCTCTGCTTTACATTAACAATTTTTCATGATGGTTCACTTTTCCCATTAGAAATTACCATATTAATCAAAGTTACTTTAAATTCTAAGATTGATAATTCCAGTGCCTGCCATATCTCCATCTTGGTTCTTTCCCTTGTTCTGTGCCTTTGAAATGTAGGTCTTGTCTTACATTATGTCATGTACATTGTTGTTGGAAGCCAAAAGAGAAAGAGAAGTTGCACCTTCAGTGAGGTCTTCTGTCGATCTGCTTAGATATTAAGCTGTGTTCATTTTTTTCCTCTTGCTGTAGACCTAGGACGCTAGATTTTCCTCTGGTGTCTTCTTTTTCTTATCTGTTTTATTTTATTTTTTTTTCCTACACACATTGTAAATAAGGTCAATGAGGTGGGCATGGGTTTCCTTCAGTGAGCCTTCTTGACCCCATGGTGACCTGTGGGGAGGAGAGGATGTCACAGTCCTGGCCAGAGCTCAGCCTGGTGACCTTCCCTTCCTAGGCTGCTTACTCAGAAGTGCCTCTCAGCCCTGTTCCCACTTCCACCTGATTCAGGAAAAGATTAACTAATCTGACAATTATAAAGCATAAAAGAATTTAACTACATAAAAATGGCTGGAGTGGAAAAAAAAAAAAAAAAAAAACAAGAAAGAAACAATGCATTCAGTCTGTATCTCAGCCAAGCTCCCTTCTGTTCAGTTCTATCAAAGATGCCCCCAAACTAACAATACCTTCTGAATGGGTTCCAATTTGATCACTGCTCAGGGTTTGCCCTTTCCATTTGAGCAAAAGTTTTCTTTGTATTGCTTTGGTTCATAAAGTGGGCTCTAGTGTTCTTGCCGAGCACTTCATGCAAATCATGTTTAACCCCTCCAGAAACTGTCTATTTGACCACATGAGTGAAATCCAAGAATTACTATTTTCTGAGTCATTATCATCAAGAATGTTATCTTGACAAAGAAGGATTTTAGGCATTGATGGGTCACTTTTTTACACTGGTTTTAGCTATTTTCATTTTAATTCCATATATTAATAATGATGTCTGTAACATGTCTATTTTTAAAATTATGATATTTTATTTGAACTACCATTTAACATTGTTTCAATACGTATTTATGAAGGTGTAAAAAATACTCAGCATCGTTTGTATATATTTTCACCAATTTTATGTGGTTATTTTAAAAAATGTGTTTAATAATCTGGCATGCCAAACATTTCAGTTAAAAATATGTCATATATTTTGAAAAAAATATTAAAATATCATTAAATCAAGGCAAAAAAAAGAAGGTATTCCAGAATACCCTAAAATCAATGAAAGAATTTTTGATGTGTGTATAGAATGAAAATGAATGTAGACATAGACACATATGTGCTTGTGAATTGGCATATCAGTTTAAACTTTTATGTAGAATGCCTGTAAAATGTGAAGTCAATAAACAGTGAGTTATTCAATGCTATTGCTTTGTATTACATTTTGATTATAATGCAAGTGACCATTCTATGATTTTAGAAATGTATTTGACAAAATTTCAATTATTTTCTTTTTTAAAAATGGAGAGTTCATGGGCTCCATAAAAATGTCAGATCCATATATTATAAATTCCTTACTTTAGCCATTCTCAAGAGTCAGACCATTCTTGTTGTTTCTTCACTCCACCAGTTCTGTGGGACTTTAATCACTTTATTTATTTATTTATTTATTTGTACTGGAGATTGAACCCAGGGGTGGTTAACCATTAGGTACATCCCAAGTCCTTTTGACCTTTATTTATTTATTTATGGATTTTTAAATATATATTTTATTTGTCCTAATTAGTTATATATGACTGTAGAATCATTTTTTAAAAATATTTCTTAGTTGTTAATAGGCCTTTATTTTATTTACTTATTTGCATGTGGTGCTGAGAATGGAACTCAATGCCTCACACATGCTAGGCAAGTACTCTACTCTGGGGTCACAAACACAGCCCCACTTTAATTACTTTAGAGACAATAACTTATATTTTGGATTTTAGCCTAATTAACAAATAAGTTACTTGCATTTTTACGTTTATAAACATCAGACTAAATTCCAGTCTTAATCTGACTATAGAGGTATGTTTTATTAGTAAATTATTTTTCTATTAGTAATAATAAAGAATGTAAATTGTTTATTTCCACTTAACTATACATACGCTATATTTACATCTATAATTTTCAAATAATTACTATTCAGACCATGTTTTATAAATCAGTGCTCGTCTTTATTTTCTTTGGCAAAAGATATTCCATAAGAATTGCAGAGTGCCATAGAGAGTCCCATGTGCCTACAACACCAGAAAGGATTCATCCCAAGAACCCCAGAAACCTCAACCTAGGACTTCAACTGTCTCCATGCAGATATTGATGAAAAATGAGATTTTATTCTCTTTTTCTTCCAGATTTTCACTCTCAGATCCTATTATGGAAACATAAAGGAATATTTTCAAGTTCCTCCTCATTTGACAAAGGAGCCAAGGTAAAGGTGACAAAAGGATCCTGAGCTACCAGAACAGGTCATTGCCTGTGTAACCCACACACTCTTCTATATACATTGAAGACCTCAAACATAGCAGCTGCAGCATCTTCTGCCCTCGTGCTAGACAGCATTTTACCTACTAAACTCAGGGCTGATATCTCTGATATGTTGTATTTAGACTACAACACAAAGTTAAATATCAAAAACCAAATCAAATGACAAGATGAAGGGAATGGTATTTCAGTTATACACACCAAAACATCCTTGATTTCGTTTTGTTTCTTAATGAAGCTACTTCTTTGGAATTCTATGAGATCATAGAAGTAATTGCAAAAAAAAAAAAAAAAAAGGAATATTGAGGCTGCAGTAGGTTCACAGGAATTATGGCCAATTTCCTAATTACAACTTGTTCCTTCAAAATCATTAGAGACCATCCCCTGTCACCACCAATTTATATGTAGGGGTGTTATTGCTAGTATGGTAAACAGCTCAGGTTCCTGGATTTCTGGCATCCTATCATTCTCAGTCTTTATAAGGGATCAGTAGCAGCTGATTTCTGTTTTTAAAAAGAGGAAATAATTTTCTAAAGAAGGGTACATAAGACTCCAAAACTGCCTCCTAGTTTAAGGGTCTATGACATTCCTGTCAGTAATGTGAAAGATTCCATAAATCTTTCTTATCTGCCATAGTAATTTGAAATAGGACAACATACCTTGGATTATTTGCCCAGTGACCAGAATAGCTTACCCTACAGGCTGTACCTGATAGGAAGCCTTCTCTTGCTCGGTACCTCATCCAAAACTGAAACCCTAAACAGCTACTTACTAAATGAATTAAATCTGGGAGAAGGATATTCCAGGCAGAGGAAACAGTATACATAAAAGGAACTTTGTTATCTTAGCCACTGAAATGGAGGAATCAGGGATTGTCATTTTTCCCTTATGATACAGAATACAAGGTATAGCAAGAGGCCCTCTGTTTGAAAGGAATACTGCAAGTTGTTCAATATCACTCTCTGTCAGCCCAAGGCCTTGTAACTATGATGGCAGAGCTTCTCACACTCCAGTATCAGGTATTTGATGTGTAAATTGACAAACTTCTGCTCTGCTAATGAAATGAGATCTTGGGATCCTTTGCTGTCAACAAAACCTAATTTGAGTGATATAAATAAAATACCAACATCAACAATTAACAGTAATGGAGGGTATTCTATATTTTATATTTTACCAACCGAGGTATGTTCCCTCATTTACTGAAATAATTTCACTCATTTACTGAAAATTTATTGAGGGTTTAGGTTCTCTTTTTGAGACTGTGATTGTGGGGCTATGATGGGGGGTGGGAGAAAGAGCGCTCACACTGTTAAAGGCTTGCCTTTCAGAGATGTAAGACAAATACCCAACAAATTTTTAAAAAGGAAAAGAGAAGAAATTCCATAAATATGATCATAAAATAGGGTAAAAAAGAAAGCAAGGATGAAAAATAAGGAGAAGGTATGCTGCACTTTTCGACTGAATGACCTCACTGACATAACCTTTGAGAGTAGTCTGAAGGAGTTAGCTCAAAGGTTCACTTCTTGACATTTCTGCTAGAGGGCGCTGCAAACCCCCAAATCCTTAAAGCAGGATGGAGCCTGATAAGTAAGTGTAGGAAGGGTGTGGATCTGCTATGGATTTTTTACCACAAACTTCTAGGTAGTTAACTACTCATTCTTTGACATCAGAAACATAATCTAGAAATCTTATCATTTGTCCATTTATACAGCAAAACTGTAAAGAAAATAGCTTGAGATACTGTTCCAAGGCCCAATTAAATATGTTTCAAGGACAAAGTGAGAAACTCTTTCAGAATAATAGGATATATTTGGCTAATTGTCAAAAAATGCGAGGTGGCAAGGGATGGACCTATAAAGATACATTTCAGGGGCTTTTATGTCATCTCCTCTTTATTGACTGCGTATACAAATAACACTACCTTCTTGAGAGGGAAAGGAATTCCATATTTGCCTCTTCCCCATTGACTTAGCAATGAGACTTGTGTGTACATAGAGGACAACAAAGGAACTCAAGTATTCAACTAATTGGGCCACATTTTTAATTTCCCAAGAGAATCCCATAATCTTAAAACTGAAATACAAAAATCTTCTGTGTGCTGGTCACATTTTGAAAATAACTTCTCATGAGACAATTCATTCATTTCTCCAGGAACAAAGCCCCCATGTCTTTTCCCATTCTTCCTTTCCTCCTCCCTCTGCTCCTTCTCTCCTTTTATCTTCCTTCTTTCCTTTTTTCTTTCTTTTCACTTGGTTATTTTTGAGGAGAGGATTATGTACTTTAACATGGATTGCTAAATAATTAGATTTATCTATCCCTTCATAGGTCAAGAAAGCATTCTATATACTATAAATACTAAGGTGAGCCTTCTATCTTTTAAATTGTGTAACCTAAATAAATAAAATGTTTACTCTCCCTGAGGAAAAAATAAATCTTTAGGATTAATTTCAGCATTGACAGATAAACATCCAAACAAATTAAATTTCTCAATAGTTTCTATATTACACTTTAAAACTCAGGAATACAGAAGATAGATTTGAGTATTGACTGCTAACTTTTACTTGGAAAAAAGTCTGAAGTATAAAGAAAGTTGAGAAAAAAGATTCACTGTAAAATAAACTATACAAGTAAATAAGCAGCTTTCCAATTCATACTACAAACAGGTAGACTCTTATTTTTATGTAATGCCTTTCAACCTAGCTGATGTGATTGATCCTGCATACCTGCTAAAAAAGTCTATGAGATTCAGTTCTTCATTCTCCTGGAGAAACAACTCTATTGTTCTTTCTGGAATAAATTTAGTTGTTTGTTTTCATAGACTATATTATACCTGAGAGGATTTTACTTAATAGTAAGAGAAATTTGCAAAACCAGAGTTAAATGAAATGTTTGTAAATGTTGCTCCTGTGAATATATCATGATTTCTTATGAACATATAGTGACAATAAAAAATCTGTTATTCTTTAACATTGGCAAGGAAAAAGAATGAAGTTATTCCAATGAACCCCCCCCCCAAATTCCAATTTAGGAAACATTCAGTTTGAAAGATAGCTATGTTATAAAGAACTATGGCTCTCTGAAAAGATTTTTTGAATATTTTAATATTATCATACATAACAAATGTTTGCAATAGTTATTTTAGCAAGTTTATAATGGGTTATTTATATGATAAAATCATTTGTGCATGTCTATTATTTGGAAATGAACATAAATGAATACAATATGCCTAAATGTACACACATATCAAAAGAACATTTTTACAACCTTTATTATACAGCCTGGAAAGCTGATTTTGAAACTATATATTATGGGCTGAATCTAATTAATCACATAACACTTCCAATGTGTTATTGAGGCTGTTTTTAGGTATATATCATTGTAAATATGTCTAGAGACATGCCTCCATTTTCAATGGTGTTACTTCCTGGTGAACTTGTTGTAAATTGAAAATATAATAAAGTAAAAATTTATTTAATACACCTGACCTTCCTGAATGTGATAGCTTAGTGCAACCACCTTATCCCTTCTCAGAACATTTATATCAGCCTTCAGTTGGGCAAAACCATCTAACACAAAGCCTATCTTTTTGAAGTGTTGAATATCTCATGACATTTACCTATCTATATCCAAAACCCTGGTGACCTAGTGGCTCTCCTCCACAAACTGACATTGGAGGAGTGTAGACTACTATATATTGCTGGCTCAGCAAAAGACCGAAATTCAAGAATTGAAGTTCGGTTTCTACTTAAACACACATTTGCTTTTATGTCATCAGTTAGAGATAAAAATCACAAGTTGCTCCATCATCAGGAACATCATGAACATGTTTTGAAGAAACATTCTTTGTCATTATGTTTTTTTTTAAAAAACAACTCATAATACTTTAAGAAATATACATAATTCTCATTGAAGATATTAAAAATCTTTGTGTGATCATATTTACTTAGTTGAAATCTAAGACAACCTGGGGACCCACAGAGCAGCAGAACCCCAGAGGCACATTTGCTTTGGGGTAATTTCCAAAATCTGTTTTGAACTTTGGCTTGTTTTTCATGCTGCTAAGAATGAAAGGTGAGGCCCAAAACCAGAGGAAGAATTAAATAGGCAAATTACATATAGCTAAGGTGCCACAGATACATCCCCCCAGAACCAAATGAGTCTTACCTGCTATACTTAGGTGGTGGTAATCAAACTGTATCAGACAAGGAATTAAAATGATTATCCACGCAGTGATCATAATAAACATGCCCTCTCAGATTCGTAATGGAAATTTATACTGTTTTCTTTAGGCAAAAAATAAAAAGTCAAGCTATGGGTTTTAGCTGAAATGGCTCTGGCATAGGAGTTGCCCAATTTTACTGTGTTCTCAGCACTTTTTGAATTTTCTGTTTTGTTTTTGCATTCTGTTAGGTCTACAGAAAGCCCATCTCTGCATGTACATGACATATTCAATATGATATAAAATCAGCTTTGTAGTAGATGATTCTGCACAGCTAGGCTAACGTAAGTGTTGTGAGCATATGGAATTGAAGTTAGGTTAAACTATGATAAAACTAGCATAGGTGTATTCAATGCATTTTTCAATTTATGATGATTTTTGACATACATGGAGTTATTGGAATTTAACCCATTGTACATCAGGTATCATCTGCAATTGGCTTTCTGTGCATTTTTATTTCTTTTAAATTAATTTTTCATTGATTCATGGAAACCTAATAATTTTACATAGTGGGCACTGTGTGATGTTTTGATATACGTATGAATTGTGCAATATTTAAACCAATCTGTCTCTTCAAGCATTTATTACTTGGGGGGCTTCAGTCTTGTATTTTTTACCACTTTTGTTGCCCTGAATTCCATCTGGTTCTCTAAAATTTCACCTCTTAGTGCTCAATCCTATGTAAGTGTTTTCTTCCACAGAAAAATGCAAACCATTTTTTTTTTTAACCTCCAGTTCAGCTGCCTACGCAGCCTTTCTCAATGGTACAGTCAGGAAAAAGGATCCTCTTAAGACTTTTGTGAATCAGAAGAACGTCTTGTGAGTCAAAGTGGCAAACAAAGTGGGAAAAGAGGAGAGGATATTTAAAAATGAGCAAAGATAGTTAAAAGGTGTTTTTTCAAAAGGTAGGGTGGAATCCCCTTCCCCTGTTAGCCTCTTAACTATAGGCTAACTTAAAAGTTAAGTCAAGCTGACCCCATTCTGCCCAGATGCCTCACCCTGCTCCCCTCTTCCCCTTCCTGCAAGAGCCCACTGACATAGAAGCTGACACCCCCACCCATCTGGACCCTGACCACAGTGCTCACGGACATTAACCTAATTTATGACTAAGTGCAGGAGCTGCCAGTTCCAAGGACTGGTGGGAATGTGCTTGTTACTCCTGCCAGTCCCCTTTGTGGTTCCTGAGGTTTTGAAGCTTGCTCTCCCCCCTCAAAAAAGCAAGGGCCAAGCCCATCCCCAATGCATTACTAGATTCTGTCTTATCAAGTTTGGTTTAGAGGAAATGTGCTGTTGTTCTCTCTGCTTAGGGGCAGCCTGCCAGATTTCTGACAATAAACTGCTCTTTGCTTGGCCTTTTGGCATATTCAAGTGGTCAGTTATGCACCAGTTTCCTTACACTAGCCAAATCCTATCCAGAGCATACTTGCATTGAAACAAGTCTAGGTTTGTTTAGTTTCAGATACCAGGGTGAAGCACACTCCAGAGGAAAACCAGGAAGATTTTAAGTAAGGGGAAGTCAGTGGGGGATTTATAATATTGAGGAAGTATTCAAGAAGAGGAGACCACTCCTGAGTTTGAAGTAGTGTTAATATAGGGACTGAGTCCCTCAGTAATGTCTATCCATGAAACAGTGATTCAAAAGCTTGAGGAGGTTTATCACTGATAAGTATTAAATGGTACTCAAAAGCAGGTCATAGGTACGAGCAGGAGAGGTCACTATTTGGTGGTTGTGTTTCATGCTTGTTTTCCTATAGTGCTGATTGCTGTTTCTTTGAGAGAAAAAAAGAGAGGATCAACTGGAAGAATTAACTCCTGAATTGATCTTAGAGATAGGTCGTAAGATTGCAGGGAAATAATTCTGCCTCCCGATGCCATAGAAGAAAGGAGTGGGAATACATTTGTGATGCATCAGAAATGGGTGTTTTGTCAAGTGAGGACCTAAAATGAATGGATCAAAAGAAATTAAAGTATTGACAGATCTAGGTGGATTGATGAGGTATTTGTCAAATATTGGAGAAAATGGGGGCATTAGGAGTCTGATAAGGAGAAAGAAAGGACAGATTTGAGTTTCTGTGGAAGTGGTTGACATAAGTACAACAGAGCCAGTTTTTTTTTTTTTGCATTAGAAGCAGCACTTTTTTATTAGTTGTTCAAAACATTACAAAGCTCTTGACATATCATATTTCATACATTTGATTAAAGTGGATTATGAACTCCCATTTTTACCCTGTATACAAATTGCAGAATCACATCGGTTCTTTTGGTTGCTGTGCAGAGCCATGCTAGGTGGGGGCTGGAATGAGAAGGCGAAGAGCAATGGAGAGGCTGTCAGGTTGTGGTGGAGTGACCCAGCTTGATGTGGGAAGGAAAGGCCAGTGTAAGTAATTTCATGAATGAGAAGCAGTGAAGACAATGTGTGGAAAAGTAACTATGAAAAAACAATATGGCTGTGAAAAACCCATGAGAGGTTGAAAACCATTATCATCTTAAAACCCTCTAAAGAAACATGACAAATAATGACATCCTCTGATTCTGAATTGGTCTTGGACCAGATACAAGCAGGAAAATCAAAGAAATTTTTTAAAAAACTATGCATTCCATAAATAGCGTTTTATTAAGTTTGATGTCATGATTTTTGTCCATTGAATTATGATTATTTAAAAAATATTCTCTCAAGAACTTCTGGCAAATATATAAACAATTATTCCAAGATACACAAGCAATTTAGAATTTACCCTTAAATGTGTGTATCTTTATATTTGATAAACTGTGTAGAAAGAATATGGATAAAAGTTGCAAAGATTTTCCTTTTCCATTTTTAATGTATTAATTTGTTTATTATTTAGGTTTAAGTGTTTCAAACAGACAAGTGACACCTGAAGAAAATATGTACCTATTTTCAGAGTATGTACAGACAGAGTAGTGTGAACTTGCTCAAATTCACAGATGGTTTTCACATAAAAGTGAAGAAGTTATGGTTTGGAAATAAAATTATAGTGGCAAAGCTTAAGGAGGTCACCTGAATTTCCTCCCTCACCTCAAATTGTGGGATGTGGAAAATGAGCAACATCATTTTTAGAGAGCTTTATGTAAAGTACCATGATCAGAAGAGTGGTGACATATAATGACTTATCATTATTATCATTATTATTATTTTCTTTATTAATGGAGTAAAGCTGCTGAAGCAATAAGATAAAGTAAGTTTTGATATAAAAGAATTGATTTTTTTTCCAATTAGTATGGAAATTGAAGATACATTATATAGTTACCACTCCTACGTGAAACTAAGTGGTTCCTATTGGGACTGGGCAGAGATCCTGGCTTTATTAGACAATGCATCAACCAACTGAGACAAGGCCAGATTCTGCAAGCCTACATACGCTCAACAAACTGAGTGATTAACAACGTGGACCTAGGAAGGGGAAATTGATAGATTACTATTTAGGTCACAGTTTGGAAAACATAGCTAATGAAAAAATAAGGTAAACATTATATTCACATTTTAATTTGAATAATATTCTTTTCATTTAATCTAGTTTCTTACCCAAGATTTGAAAATGCTATTTCATAGTGACTGCAACATATTTCATGAAGATAAAAGGAAATGTATATTATTTTATTTTATTTTATTTTTTGTTTCATACTAGGTCTCAGGGTGTTTCCTAGGTGTCCTCAAACTCCTGGGCTCAAAAGATGGTAATTCTTCAGCCTTCTGAGCAGGTAGGAATACAGAAGCATGTCACCATTCCCAGCTTTGCATCCATTTTAAACACATTATTTTTTTTGTTGTTGTTTTTTTAGTTGTACATTGTCCACATTTTGTAACAACTGAATCTAACATTATTTGTTAAAGCAAGTAGACAGAAATTATAAAGTAGTGTAGCCTCATTATTTTTTTTCTGAATATGGAAAATGTAGTATTTAATGAAAAATATCTGTTTAAATTCATTTTTTAGAAGTGTTTATGTTGAATAAATTAGAAATCTTGACCGTAGATGATGATCTTCTAATAGCTGATAAATTATTCCTGTTGCAAAAATCCTATTAATTTTGAATTAACTCTGTACAATGCTTTTTTATTAGTGATAAATTTAAATTATTTTCACTGGATTTTGTGCTTTGTATTATCGTTTCTCCTGAGAGTTGAATAAATATATCCCAGAAGCTGTTAATATCTTTTTTTAAAATCAGCTGGTTGCATTGAAAAGTCATTAAATGACTATCAGTACTGTTTTAGATTCTTCAGTATATTGATGAATCTTCTTGGACATCCTATATAAAGTGTTTTTTCTATGAATCAGCATCCAAGTGGAGACAGATGACATATTCAAATTATTATAATTGGAAGAGGTTTCAGTGTATAAGAATTCATTAGAAAGGGTAAGTGAGGTGTTGTGGAAACTCAGGTATTAATGCAGATTTCTGCTCCAGCACAGATGAAGAAAAAAAGGGGAGGCTGCAGCACTGAGAACTGGGGAGACATTGCTTTGGTCAGGAAGCAGAGCCATCCTGTGGTGAACTCCTCAGGGAGCCTGGGAATAATTTTCCCTCCTTAACCCTCCAATTTCCTAAAGAGGTTCATTGTTGTTGGAAGGTAACTAGAAGTCACAGGGACTGGGAATCTAGCGATATGACCCATACAGGTCAGCGTCCAGAGTCGGGAGCAGAGCTAGCAAGGTGAGTAGATGTGCAGTAGCAAGTGGGAGTTCTCTTTACAAGAGTGTGAATTAGTTACAATATGTATTGTCACCCTTGCCTGTAACTAAATTCTGTAATTCACAAGTACATAAGTTAAAGCCCAAGAATACTTTCTAGTTACATATTTTGCCTTGGTTGATACTACATTAGTTACAGGTTTCTTAACTGGTCAGAATAATGTTCTGTAAGGAGTTTAATTTAAACTCAATTCAGGAAAAAGTATACAAATGAGGCATGGGATCATAATGAAGAGTTCAGCTGCTTATATTTAGTTCTGAATTATAAATACATAAAAAATGAATTCAAAAAGTGAAAAGGCATAATAGATAAAAACAAGTCTCAAACTATGTGGGCAAGAGGATAGGAGCCTAATTAAAATCTTCTACATCATGTTTCTTCTGTTTTCCTAGGTACATAACAATGCATATTTACATACATATGGTATCTGTGGGAGGACACACAGTGGGCATAACACATAAGTGTGTTTTTGCTGCTTAGCACGCACTACCCAGTAGCAGGACTTCTGCACACTGCCTTACAGACAGTCATAGCAATAAATCTTCTCAGATAAGGCCATTATTGCAAGTGTTCCAGTTAGTGATAGTCGTATTTGTTATCCTGCGGCGGTAGCTGTAGATGTTAGCAGTTTGATTTAAGAGAGAGACAGTCACCCTTGCCTGTAACTAAATTCTGTAATTCACAAATACATAAGTTAAAGCCCAAGTATACATTCTCATTACATATTTTGCCATGGTTGATACTACATTAGTTACAGATTCCTTAATTCAGATTACCAAGAAAGAAAAGATTGCAAAGCATTAGTCTGTTAGTATTACCTTATGAGACCCAACTTTTTGAAGTCAGAGACATTTTTCACAACATGACGAGTTCTCAGTTTATATAATAGTTAATGTTAAAACACTATTATTCAGAGAGCAAATACTGAATCTATAATAATTATGAATCGTTTAGGAAATCTAAAAAGCATAATATCACTAAAATAGTGATAAAGTCAGAAAATTATCTTGCACTTCTTGGAAGGAAGGGGAAGATAGAGATAAACTTTAGATTTTGTGAAATTTCTTTTCAAGTGACAAGGTTTAGTTATGTTTTATTTATCTTAACTCTAGCATTACAACTTTCCATCAAAAGATGCTTCTAGATGTGGCTATTAGTTATAGCAGAATTTACTACTTACATGAGTAACTGATAGGGCAAAAGAAAATGAGATTGCAAATTTAAAAATAAACTACAGAATAATATTTTAAAGGTAATTGATAATTTGAGTTGTATTGAATTAATTTTAATTTTAGTAATAAATAAAATAATAAATTTTACAATTTATATAATCAAAGCTTTTAGCAAATAGATTTTAAGTAGTTTTATATCATATTCTCAGTTTATTAACAAGCAAATTAAATCATTCCCATCAAAAATTATTCTAAAAACATCAGAAGATTGTCAATTTTATTTTCTAATTATTATACTTGAATAATGAATGATATTTCAAATTATTATTTTAAAATCATTCTTTATTGCTATTAGAATTGCATTAATGTTTTGTATAGAATATCAAATTTTAGATATCTTCCTTGAATTCTTAAAAAAGAATCAGATTCGAACATGTCAGATTTGAAAAACTTATAAAAATGTCAAAGAAACACAATTCTGAAATAAAAATCACCACTGACTGAAGCAATGAAAGAATTTATATTATAAAGAGATAGAAACATCCTTAGGATAGCTGTTCGCACTTTGGGAAAGTTGGTAAAATACTGAGGTTGATAGTGTGGATTGTACAATTCACAGTTTTCACAAAATGTTCAAGATAAGAATGTTAGGTTATTATATGTTACAGATTATGAATTTGACATACTGTGGGACAAGATATGAAGTGCTTGTCCATGAAAAAGAAGCATTTATGGAATATTCAGAAAATATTCTCATTAGTCATACAGTATATTACCAAAACTAAAAATATATATGATACATACTATCCTAATGCTGAGCCTAGTTCTGATTCACTATATTTATTTGTAGCACTTGATTTTCCAAGGTTACAGTTATTAATTAAATGAATGCAGTTATTAATTACAGTTTAAGTGTACAGTGCATGTAAAGAATTGGACACACCAGAAAACACCTGTTTTTAAATAGATTATGCTGCTGAATCCAATGGTATTTGCCTGCAATCCCAGTGGCTCAGGAGGCTGAGGTAGGACAACAGCAAGTTCAAAGTCAGCATCAGCAATTTAGCAAGATTTCAAGCAAGTTAGCAAGAACATGTCTCAAAATAAAAAATAAATAAATAAATAAAAAGGGCTGGGGATGTGGCCTGTGTTTCAGTGCTTAGGTGCTCCTGGGATCAATCCCTAATACCAAAAAAAAAAAAAAAAAGACTATGGTATATCAAAAGACAACTATAAATCAAAACATGTTCTAATGAAATCAAAATATGCTTCCTTCTCTCTTTATTTCAAGATATACATTTGTAGATATCTATTATTACTATGAATGTCTAAAATTCCCAAGAAAATTGAACAAATAAAAGATGGTTTTATATATTAAGAAAATGTATTTATGAGTTATTTTCACTGGTTCAAGCTTTGAACACATTGAGAAATAAATTTATACTAAACATAATTTAAATAATTTCTATTTATTCTCTTATAATAGATTTTAATGCCATATAAAATTATTTGTAAAGAAAAAAGATTCATGTCTTATGGACCCTTGAAAAAAAGAGATTATAAATGCATTTGAACATAACTAGAATGATGTCTGAATGTAAGAATTGCATGTTAGAAGTAGTTGCATATTTGGGGACTGAGGAAGCTACATATGTATCATGAGTTTGTAAAAATCATTAAAATCATCTGCCTGAAACAAATCTTAATAGACTTTATTAATTGGCTTTGGTTGGTTAGTTTCTTGTAATTTCATGAACTTGTAAATCTCCTTTAGAAATTGGTGATGTGCTTAGTTTTCTGCATTCTTTTTTCTTATTCACGTATAATTTGAGGGGAAGTTTCTTTGATAATGTACCTATTTATATTCACTATAGTTTCTAATTATTTTCATTAATATTATTATTTAATTTTATATTTTGTAATTTCTTTTTGTTACAATTGTATATCTCTCTTTATTTTCATATTTCCACAATATCTTGCTCTTGCGAATTTTTAAAGGAGTGTACATCTTCTCTAGGCACTTCAAAATTTTATTTGTCTTTTTAAAATAATTATTACAGTAGCTGAGGCTAGAACAGTAAAAAAAAAATGGAGATAGTAAAAGACTTCCAACACTTAAAAGTGGATTATTCTCTACCCATGTTCTCTGGGTTACCTGTGAACAGCCTCAGGTGACCTCCACATACATGGTGGTCATCTGAACATGTCAGTAACAGAAAACACTTCCTTCCAGTCTGTCAGAGGTATGAATCATATTTCCTATTACTTCCATAGCAATGGTTTATTTACTTCTTTTATCTTTTTTTAAAAAATTTCTTATTCTATCTCATATTAACCCTTAAAGAATGTCAGAAGAATTTCATACTTATATTAGAGAGCGAAAAGCAAAACATGATTTATGAGAAAACAGATAACTTTTATTAGATTAAACAGATTGGAAGCCATCCATACTGATTTCTAATATATTCATTAAATAACCAAAGGCTACTGGTTACATCCGTATGATAATATAAGAACTTGAAAAATAAACAGATTATTCTGAAAAAAATCTACCTTTTTACTTAACAAGTTAAAAAATATTTACAGAAATTTAAATATTTAAGGAACTTATGGAAATACATGAAAGTTGAGCCATCTCACTTTTGTAAATATACTTCCTTATTTATTATTAGTAAATTTTATATTAAAAACTTATATGATGAAATCAAATTTGCAAAGATTTTCTTCAAAGGTTTTGACTTTTAAAAAAAATTGGAGACAGTACTATAAAATAAGAAGTATTATAGAAGCTATAGATACTATGTCTATTACTAAAAATAATTTCATAAAATTTTTGTCATACAAATCCTTAAATGCTATATTTTACTATATTCAATCTTCTTTTAAAAAGCTTAAATCACACATACAAAATGAAAGAAATTTATATCTATGTATAACCCCCCTCAAAATCCTGAGTTAAGTCCAAAAGGAAGCACCTTGAAGCCCAGTGTAAAATCACACCACAAAGTCTAAATATGTTTTGCAAAATTTTAACAGATGCTTAACTGGAAGGAGAAATTTAGCAGTTTGAATACTTCCAAGGTAGATATTCTTGGAAAATACATCAGTCTCCAATTAAACTGGAGGGCTTTGCATTACTAGTAAGATGATATTTCAATTATTTTAGTTCATCCAAAGATTAATAGCAATACTGAAATGGATCTATTCTAGCTCTGAATGCAAGACTCTACAGGATATAAATGATCAGTCAAAAATATATCTAGTTAAACAGAAATCAAATTTCTTAGTAAAGATTAACAGACTAAGGAGCCTGAAGAGTATGCTACTCGAAATATCTGACAAACCATAAAAGTCATTAAAGAATCAACAGAGTAGGAAAATATGATTCAAGGAACAATAGAAAACTTAATCAAACAACACATAATCCAAGATAATCCAGAGGTAGCAATGACCAGGCTGTAGTTTTAAAGCAGTTGCTTTGATTATATCCAAACACCTGAAGAAAAGCAAACATTAATTACTGAAAAGAAGAACAGAACTAAAGTTAACAAAATGAAAGTTCAAAGAAATTGAAAATTAAAATTTGATGTGATTAACAGGATATATAAAATAGCAGAAGAAAGAATGATTTTGTAGCTACATCAGTAGAAAGTATAAATACAATATGAAGTAGAAAGAGAAAAGCAGACTGAAAAATTAATTTATTAGATGATATGAGGGAATGGTAGAGCAGATGTCCCTAACAGGAAGAGAAACACAAACACACAGATTCTAGAAGTTCAGATATCTTAAAGTAGGCAAAATACAAAGGTAAACATATTTGGATATAATAAATTGTTACAAATTAAAGATAAATCTTGGAAGATAAATCTTGGGAGGAGCCAGATACAAGCAATAATGGGATGCATAAGAATCAGAAAAACAAACATTGACACACAATGGGAAACAAGCACACACCTGTAATCCCAGTGGATCAGGAGGCTGCGGCAGGAGGATCAAGAGTTCAAAGCCAACCTCAGCAACATTGAGGCTCTAAGCAACTCAGTGAGACACTGTCTCTAAATAAAAAAAGAGGGCTGGGATGTGGCTCAGTGGTCAAGTGTCTCTGAGTTTAATCCCTGGTATCCCCTGCTCCCCACAAAAGGTTACAAATGAAAAAACAAACAACCCCCCCCATCAAACTACCTTGAAAAAGGAAGGTAAATTAAGAATTTCTTCAGAAATGGAAAGTTAAATTAATTTTTTTCACCAACAGATCTGTAACATAAAAACTACTTTGGGAAACTTTTAGAAAAAAAAATATATAATTCCAGATGGATTGCTAAGGTTAGAATGAGACTAGATATATAAATGCCTTGTATTGATGGAAAGGCTTTTTTTTCTTAATTACATTAATATATGCTATAGTTCAATGAAAAAATATAGCCTTGTATAGATAGGATTATATGTATATGCAAAATATATGGTCATGGTACAACACATTTGAGATAAATATATATATTTTGTATAGCGGGGAAATAGTATCTATACTGAAAAAGCTAGGCATTCATAAAATACCTTGGAATAGATTAAGAATGATGTAACAGAAAATTAAAGAAATTTACATAGAAGAGGAAAAAACAGTTGATAAATCTGAAAGAAGCAAGAAAGATAATTAGTAATGAAAAAAATAAATGAATAAATAAATAAGTGTAGATAGAAAAACACTTAAAATAAGTCTCACTACATTGTAATTATATAAGATATTGAAATTAACAATTCAATGAAAAGATAGAGATTTCTAGCCCAAATTTTAATATGAAAATAATAACTCATAACAATTATTAATTTTGATGAAACACGCTGTAAATATAAAGATACCAATGATTTGCAGTTCAAAGGGTATAAAATACTTTCCATTAAACATTAAACATTAAAGCAAAACAAGCTATAGTACCTAAATTACTATCATATAAAATGAACTGTAGTACAAGTCACATTATAAGAGATAAGAGAAACATTTATTATGAGAATAAAAACTACTGAATGCTGTTTTACATTTGAGATTTACAAATAATAATCAGCCATATTTTTAGACTATATTTTAATATCTTATACCAGAAACTGCTTTCTGACTAGGATTCATATGTATTCAATATTTTAATACATCTGAAGTTTGGGCTGTCATGTTGGAAATGAACTTTTGAGCCTGAGCTGTGTAGATTTTAATTGCCATTTATTTGTAGGTCAATGTTATAAGAGATAAGAGTCATTATTAATGCTAAATGACAGAGACTACATATTTCTTGTTCTGGTCTGAAGAAGCTCTTGTGAAACATGGTGAAATCAGAAAAGAAACAAGAGGTCATTGACAGCCAATCTGGTCAGGAAGGGTATAGAACCTTTCATCTTCTTTTTTTATTCCATCAATCTGCTCTCATCATTCAGTTCAAGAACTAATGTCGTTCCAACAGAAAATAAGTGGACTTACTAAAAATTATATTTATGAGTGATTGGTCCCTGTAAATAGTTATTAGTATCTGAGTTAGGGCATATCAGAAGACATTTGGAACACAAAGGTTTAAATCAAATAAATTTTAAGGTGAAAATTTAATATCAAAAACAAGATGCATCCTCTAATTTAGAGAGGAAATATTTGACATACTGTATGTTCTTATTCTTGCTGAAGCTCAAATGAACTCAAGAGCAGGAACAGATACCTTTACCCAGTGTTACACAAGTCAGAAACACTCTACTCATGTTCCTAGGAATCCCCAAATACTTCACAATTCTTACTTTTAAAAGAATTGCTTTCACAATATATGTGTGCATGCATATTTATAAATATATTCAATGGCATGCTATTCATAAATTAGTAATCTTTTACATACTTGGTAAGGAAACCTAATAGTTACAATGACTCTGCCACAAAAGATAAAATAATACATTCCTCCAAATAAAGAGGAAAATGGAGTAACAGATAATGAGCATGGCCTCTTCAAATTCAAACTTAAATGTTTGCCAGAAGACGGGCAAATCTTGTCAGCAAGATTTATAATTACTGTCACATTTCCAAACTGAAAGGTGCAAAAAGAAAAAGGGATTCAATTTTGTTTCACCAGAGGAAATGTAGTTGCTTATCTTAAAATGTTAGGATTTGTCTAATCGGTGCTGAAATTGGTTTCTGTAGCTATTGTTATAAAATTTTTAAATTTATAATTTATATATATAATATCTGATTTAAAAAAATAATATCCTAAAGCATGTCAAAATACTAGCTACTAAAAATAACTGATGACAATTGAGTCAGTTTTGAATATCAAATTCCAAATTTGTTTTCAATGAGTATGCAATTTTATTTTCAAGTAAATTAACCAGTCTTGATAATATATCATATATAATTAAATTATAAAATCTCTTTGAACATATTGATGGACTATTTTAATAGTTTAATTCTAAAAATTGCTTCATTTACCAATGTCTTTGAATTTTATACTAGCTGTAGCAATTTTGCATTAACTAAGAAATATACTAGGTCACTGAATTTTTTTACTAAGTTTAATTATGGTAAAATAATATATATTTTAAGGGAAGTTTCTTCAAGAAGCATAAGACAAACTGGGTGAATTGGCTCAAGCCTATAATCCCAGTGTCTTGGGAGGCTGAAGCAGGAAGACTGTAGATCACAGCTAACCTCAGCAACTTAATGAGCCCCTAAGAAACTCAGGGGGAAACTGTTTAAATAAAGTATAGAAAAGGGATAGAGATGTGGCTCAGTGGTTAAATGTCCCTGGGTTCTATCCCTGCCCTCCACCACCAAAAAAATGAGGAGGAAGAGGAGGAGGAGGAGGATGAGGAGGAGGAGGAGAGGAGGAGGAGGAGGAGGAGGAGGAGGAGGAGGAGGAGGAGGAGGAGGAGGAGGAGGAGGGGAAGAGGAAGAGGGATGATGAGGAAGAAGAGGAGGAGGAGAAGGAGGAGAAAGAGGAGGAGGAAGAGGAAGAGAAGGAGAAGGAGGAGGAGGAGGAGGAGGAGGAGGAGGAGGAGGAGGAGGAGGAGGAGAAGGAGAAGGAGAAGGAGAAGGAGAAGAAGAAGAAGAAGAAGAAGAAGAAGAAGAAGAAGAAGAAGAAGAAGAAGAAGAAGAAGAAGAAATAGCAGCAGCAGCAGTAGCAACAACACACGGGGCCATCATCTTCTTAGAAGAGATAGGAAAGATTGCAGTAGAGTCAATCATGGAGTGCCAGGAAGAAAATCAGGTAATAACAACCTTATACCTTCAAGAGATGGCATTGAACTCGCCTCCACTTGCCATAGATTTGAGGTGTCGTTTTAGCCTGAATATTAATATCATCCATTTCTCCATTGTTTTCTATGAAAGTAGTGTTGAGTAATGGTTTTTTCAATAACCATGCACAATGCACTCTGAGAAGTGCTATGTGGCATAATGACACTGTGCCCAGGTATGAGCAGTCAAGAAATCAAGTCTTGTCTCATGATTATTAGCTGTTTATTTGTCAGTGTTCTCTAGAAGAACAGAACAAGCATGCTATTCATATATATATATATATATATATATATATATATAATATTATAGAAAACGATTTATTAGATTAACTGACCTTATTGGAAGCTGGATTGTGCCATAACAACTGGCTGAAGGGCCAAAGGAACAAGCAGCAGCTTAGTCCAAGAAGCTGGAGTCAAAAACAAAAGGGATCAGTGTTTCAGCCTCAGTCCAAGGGTGAAGCTCTGGGAACTTCCTGGAGAATTGGTGACAAGAGTCCACATTCAGGAGTGAATGAAAGTTCTTCAGCAAAATGACAGCAGCAGTGAACACGCCTATTCTAGAACCAAGCTTGCAGCCTTTGACTTCTCTTTCTTCTGACTTTTGTTCCATCAGGACCTCCAACCTATTGCAGAGTGCTGCCCACATTCAGGGCATGGATATTCCCTCCACTGGCTGTCCCTCATGCCAGTCACCTCATTGGCACTTGCAGAAGTCTCTTAATTTCAGGCATCCCTTAATGCAATCAAGTTCACAGTCTAGATCAAGGAGTGTTTAGATATTATCTTTTGAGCATCATTACCTCTAGCACCTTACAGAAATGATGAGGATATAATGAAATAATAAATTAAATTGGCAGAGCACATTCAGAATAAAAGAGAGTAGCTAGTTGCTTGTTAATAATATATTACTTTACAAAGTAGTAAAGAGATAGATATATCTACTGGAAAAGTACATAGAATGAATACATGAAATTTAACAAATCTTAAAAAATTCACTTTCAATCTTGTCAAATAACCCTACCCTGATAACTCAGCAAAGAACACTTTAATTTTGTTATTCAAGCTTTGTCAAAATAATGATTTTGAAACCAAACAGCTCCTTAAAAACACATTATCATAGTCTGGTATTCAGATATTTTAAGGCATTTCTCCTTCCTTCCTTCCTTCCTTCCTTCCTTCCTTCCTTCCTTCCTTCCTTCCTTTTTTCCTTCCTTCCTTCCTTCCTTCCTCTTCCTCTCTTTCCCAGTTTCATTATCTTTTCCTTTCCTTCAACAAATATTTAGATAATATTCACTACACAACAAACACTATATGGGCATTAATGATAGAACAAGCAACACAAACTTCCTGTGGTCAAAATACAGCTTTACTAGCTGAGTGTCTAGAAATAAAGAGAAGTGACACTAATGAAGGGGGTGGGTGTATCTGTGTGTATTAAAATAGAAAATCTGCACCTCCGAGTTTAAGTTTCAGGACAAAATGAGGTCAAGAAGAAAAAGAAGCCAAATAAAGAGGAATGAGGCAAGAGACTGATAAGAATTTTGACTATTTTGTCAGTGAATTTATCTAACTTGGATTTTTATCATTCAAATTTACAGCAAAAGTGTAAAAGTAGTACAAAAAATTTCACATATAGGAAAGTTGATGAATGGAATCCCTGAGGAGGCTTCATTTGAAAAATACTTATATGAGACAATAGAAGATCTATAAAAAGAGTTTTCTGGTGAAAAAAATATATCAAAAGTAAAATTCTATGTAAAGGATAAATGGTTTAGCTTGCTTTAGGGACGGAAAAGTAGGTTGATTCAACCCAAAGTGTGTAGTGAGAAAAGTGACAAGCAATTAATTAATCTGGAAAGGTCACGAGAAGCCCATTTATATAGGACATGGTAGGACTTCAAACCTTATTCTGAGTTCCATAAGAACAGGCATTATTTGATGATGCATTAGCATGGTAGACAGAATAAAATCAAAGATTCTCATGTTTGAAATGAGCACCTGAGTGAATACTGGTGCAATACTCAAAAGTCAGAGAGGAGAAAGCTGTGACAGAGGTATGGTTGAAAGAAGAGTTGAAGACCTTATGTTTGAACTTCTCTTGGATATCCAACTTAAAATAAGGCAGAAGCTAAAATTAAGTGGAAACTATGAAATCTGAGCTCAGAGAAGAATAGAAGATCTATAAAAAAGAGTTTTCTAGTGAAAAAAAAATGACAAGAGTAAAATTCGATGTTAAGCATAAATGGTTTAGCATACTTGAGGAACTGTACTGAGAAGAGTGACTAGGGAATAAAAAATTTTGGCATCAATGGTTTTTCTGTGTCATATGAGAGGTAAGAGTAGAAACTAGTGAGGGGAATTGAATAAAAACCTAAAAGTATTTAAGGAAATAGTGGATTATATAGTGGGTCAGTAAAGATTCAGAATTTTTAAATAAGAAAAGGTCCAATAAATTATATCATTTTGTTAAGTGAATGCTTTTCTCTGTGTAAATGGCTGGAAAACATTTTCTGTTATTGAAATAAATTCATTTCCACAATCTTATCTGAAAAAAAATATACAAAAAGGAAGTAAAATGGTTTATTCTGGTAATAGGATTTTAAGCAAAGCTCTTTTTTTCCTCTTTTATTCACAAAAAATAAAAATAAAAACTTTATTGTAAAGTAACACTTAAGCAGAATTAATTCCATCAACAAGGGCAATTGTGAAACAGCAAATGTGGACCATCATTGGCCAGCTACTACGTTTTTCAATCTGAATAATATGGAAACAGGTCTCTGGTGAGCAGAAAAACATTTTTTATTTGTTGGCAATTTTAACTTGTATAAGATCACCACCTAATCTTAATCTTAATTATTATTAAATATAATATGATCCTTGGATCCTCTATGCTTTGCCTTACCTATTAGAGAAACTTAAATCTGAACTAACTTCATGTACTTATCCATTGAACACATGAAAATATGTGGTTAAAAGTGAATCAAAAGAAATACCTGATCATATGAATTGATATCGACTTAATCTAACAATGTCCAAAACAGTCCATTAGGATACTAGACAAATACACTATATTAACTTGTTCTGTCACTTCCCTTCTCACCCACTTCAGTATTTCATGACTATTTCTTCATTGTCAATATCCTATATTCCTATTCCCATGTGGTAACCTGACTCCTCCTTCACCATCAAAACAGAAGCAATGGCAAGAGAATTTACATATTCTACATATTCACATTAGACATTCATCCCAACATTTTCAGGGACAGTATCCTTGTATGTTAATACAGATGAATTACATATGATGCTAAATGCATTAATTTGTGGTTTTCTCATTTTCACCTTTTGCCTATTTAACATACCACATTTCAATAATACTGTGGTCTCTCTTCCACATAGACAGTTTTTTATATATCAAAATATATAATGTCATTATCTCATCTTAAAACTTGAAAATCACAGCCAAACTCTTACACAGTAATAGTCTAAGCTGATTATCTCTACATTCTTGCTTTCTGCATTTGTTAGCTTTTCATTGCTGTGATAAAATACTTGGACAAACAATTTAGAGGTAGAAAGATTTATATTGGCTGGCGATTCGGTTCATGGTCTGCTCCATTCTATCTGGGCCTGTGTGAGGCAGTAAGTAGATCATGGTGGAAAAGCATGGCAGAGCAAAGAGGCCCACCTCATTTTAGCTGGGTAGGAGAGAGAGAGAGAGTGTGAGAGCAAGAGAGAGAGAGAGAGAGAGAGCGAAAGGGAGAGAGAGAGAGAGAGGAGCTGGCTGAGGACAAGCTCGCAGAGACCAACTTCCTCCAAGGAGGCTCCACCAATTACATAGAGGTGCTTATGCCATTAGCCCCAAACTGAATCCATGGATGAAATTGGAGCCCTCAGATCCTTCACTTCTCAGGGCCCCAACACTCATCATTGCTGGACTGGGAACCTAGCCTTCAACACAGGAGCCTTTCAGTGATGCTTAATTTACAAGGCTTAGCACTTGCCATTTCCCCTTAAATCAAATTCAACCAACTTTTCCCTCCTAGAGTGGCACATAAATTTTCACTAGTGATCTCTACTTTGCCAAAACTAGTGGCAAAATATTTCTTCTTCCATAGAATTGACTCATTAGCAGCACTTGACTCGTCTCCTCCATTTTTTTTCCTGTCTCACTGGTGGCTCCATCTCCATTTTTTTTTTTGTTTGTGTATTTCTTCCATTTCCTCTTCCATCTTAATATTGTGTAGACCAGGGCTTCATCCTGGGTCATCTTTTCCTGTGTGCTGTTTTTGACTTGCATATATTTGATGTCAAGTATTACATTCTTATTTTCTGCTTTGATATTTTTTTTCTGGATTCCTGAGATTTGTGTCTGTCTTTATTATTTACCCATAGTCACCTCAAATTTGTCACATAAAGACTAATGAACCAACTCTAAAAGCATCTCTTTTTTCTACATCATTACCATATCAATAATCAAGAATAATTACACCCCAGATTATACTACTTGTAGCCCAGAACAAAAATATTGAGAGACAACTGATTCCTGGTTTGATTTGCTTGTTGATTGTTTAACAAATGTCTCTCTTTTTCAATGTAATACTTTTCAAAGTGTCTATAACTGTCCTACTTCTTAACACTTCTGCTATCTTTGGGTTCTGCATCTGTACATCTACTCTCTACACACTACAAACAATGTAACGATGTAAACTTTTCATTTTATCATCATACCTCTTTCTCCTCCTTTTATTTGTGTATTAACAAATTGGTAACCAATGGTGTTAATTTAAAATATAGGTCAGTCCCGAAATGACTTCTTATTTTATCCAGAGTAAAAACACAAATTCTCACAATTATTCAAAAGACCTACAGGAACAGGTTCTTTCAATCTTCCTGAACCTCCTGCTGATACTCCCCCACCCTCCTGTGCTCTCAATCCTTCCAGACCTTGTGACCTTCTTGGTCCTCTGCTCATGTTTCAGGCAGCTCCTAGCTTGGAACTTTGATTCTATTCTCCTTTTGTTTGGAGAGTTCTTCTCCACATACCAAATACCCAACCTTTTTAGCTGTTCCAGGTCTGAATTTTTTATAAGGAAGCCTAAGATAACTCAAGATAGAAACCACACAATTTTCCAAGACTCATAGACTCCCTCCTTCTATTTTACTTAAAAACACTCTTCAGTATTTGTGGTTCTTTAACATTTAAAAGTAGTCCTTATTATTTGTGGATTCCACATTTACCAATTTACCTACTCAAAAAAATCATTTGTAATCATAAAGTCATTCTGGGACTCTGGGTCACAAACATAAATAGGTCATAAATTTATCATATTACACAATTTTTTTTAACTGAAGCTCATAGGAACCAACCAAAACATTCCCTCCCCCCCCCAGGAGAAATGGTTTATTGTTGCCTGTTTTCAATGACCTCATAGGTCATAACTACCTGAAATAATGACAAGTGGCTAGATTGTCATTATTTTATTTGATAGAATGTTAATCCCATAATTGATAAACTATAGTCTCCTTGATGACGAATCAAATAAATCATGTACTATTGTTCCATTTTCACAAAGCTGATCCCTCAAACTGTTTATACACATATATTCAAAGATGTGTCTCAAGAAAATGCTATCAAAATTTATGTTAATCATAATTATTTTAGACTGGCTAAAATAAATTTGTTTAAAACAATTTTCTTGGGTAGTTGACTATGTGATGTGTTTCAGATATTCTAATTTATTGTACAAATATGGTCAGATAGTCATCCATGGATTTATCTAAATTGCTATGTGATTCTCTATCAAACTATTGACTTCTGTTTGATATATTATAAATATATATTCATTGGAAACAGGAAATAAATATGCTACTTCTTAGACTTACTAGAACAGGGTCTTTACTCTTAAGTACATAAAAATAAATACTTCATCATTTTTTATGCTTTTATACACTTACATGATTTCATAAAAATTAAAGCAAAAAATTAATATCAGTATTTTAGGCAGTAATAAAAAATAAATAAAAGCATAAAAGAAGAAAAAAAGAAGCATTGCCCTTCTTTTAACCCAACTTCAACAAACATCAAAATACCTCTTTTCTTGGCATTAAAAAATAGTATTTATTAGTAATATGATAACTGGTCTAAATGGTAGACACTCCACAAAGAAAATATCTCCAGAAAATCTCTACAGAGCACTATAAATATAATTTTAAAAAATTATGCTGCTGCAATGACAGCACATTAATCTCTAAGCAGTTGTACTCATATCTCAAATGTACACCTTCTAAATACCTTCTAGAACGGTATAAAATTAAACTTTAAAAACCTTCTTTGCTGGCCACCACAAGGTGAGCATCTTTGCTCCACCAAGGGCTCTCTACCTGGAAGTCTGGCCTTTCCAGAGGCCCAGAAACAGTAGAGCCAAGTGATCACGGAATGAAATGTCTAAGCCGAGAGCCAAAATACTTTTTCCTCCTTAAGTTGACTTCCTCAGGCAATTCGTCACAGCAACAGAAAGATGACTAACACTGTATTAATTATACCAATCAATGGTTCACTGTGAGGTTTTCAGAGAGGCATCTAGCATATTTTGGTCTTAGCTATCCACCCTTCTGCTGGTTTCAGTCCCCTTAAGTGCTACTTCCCAGTCCCTAGTAATCAATCTATTTTCATGTTAATTTTTTAAACATTGAACATTCTTGAAGTCTTTTTCACATTGGATTCTTCATTGAAATAAAAATATTCATATCCTTTCACATTATATTATGCATTGAAGAAATTTTGTTATTATTTGCTTTGTAGAATCCTTCAGAAAATAGTTTTTTTTTTTAATCCATGACCTAAAAAATTAAATCAGAATATTTTGACTTTTTGGAATACTTTCATTCTACTTTAAGAGTAAAAGATATATTTTTTTATATTTTAAAATAGATCTTGATATAATTTCATTTTACTGTACTTCTAAACATTTTCCCCCAATTTTTTATTATTGAGAATGTAGAATTTTGTTAAAAATGCATATGTAAAAATAAATTCTGAGAGAGGTAAGATTCAATTTCTGATATATTAATCATTGGATTAAATTAGAATCATAGGTTAATTAGCTGGTCTGTCATCTATAACAGGTATATTTTCCTTATCTGTTAAACTTTTTTTTTTTGTTCTTTATTACTGACATTCTAAGAAAACCTAATAACTGTGGCTATACTTATGAAATGACTATGCGGTTTGATGGCAGGATAGACTACAGGTCTTCATCAGACACAGTGTGTTTATCTATAATTTTACTGCATGCATTAAATATGAGGCACAGGTTTTACACCTATTGTTTCCATTATTTGTGTGACTTTATATGATGTGCTTCATTAGAGATAAATTCAGCACACAGAAGCCAATATGGATCTTTATTTCTACTTATAGGAATTATTGTAGTTCTTGCTCAACTAAAAGATCACATTACTCCTTATGGTGGTGGATAAAGTTGATAGAATGTAAAATACTTTTTGAAAAAAATACTTAGATGACTCAGATAAAAAGAATAAGCTTTGCTAAAAATTGCCATAAATATGAGAAAGGAATATATAATCAATGTGATCCTACAATCTGTACATGTGGTAAAAATAAGAATTCATACGCCATTTGAATCAAATGTATGATATATGATATGTCAAGATCATTGTAATGTTTTGAGCAACCAATAAAAAAAAGAAGTATGCATTCATATATGAGCTAATATGTTACTGAAAAATAAAAAAAGAAATTATGATATGTTATACTTCAAAAAAGTTGATTAAACATAGACAAATGTTTACTTACTTTTTTGCAATGTTGATGATTGAACCCAGTGCCTGATACATGCTGGGCAGGCGCTTAACCTCTAAGCTGCATCCCCAGCCCGGTAATCCCATCTTTTTTTTTTTTTTAAATCTATTTCTCTTCCATATACTTTGTCAGTAAAAAAAAAAAGAATAAATATTTAAATAAAAAGTAAATAAGAGGAAGAAACACAATGAATATTTTCAGGATCTTTTAAATAATTTCAATACAGAAACTTAAATATAGATGGCAAAATGAATAAAAAATGTGTATATAGATGGATGGATCAATGACTGGCTGAATGAGTATAAACAGATAAAAGGATTCTTAGGGGACTATACTTCAGAAATATTTCTTTTTTTTTAAAGAGAGAGAGAGAGAGAGAGAGAGAGAGAGAGAGAGAGAATTTTTTTTAATATTTATTTTTTAGTTTTCGGCAGACACAACATCTTTGTTGGTATGTGGTGCTAAGGAGGCCAGGCGAGCACGCTACCGCTTGAGCCACATCCCCAGCCCACACAAATATTTCATTGTGTTATTTTATTGGTAGAAATGTACAACTATTTTTGTTTTGTTTTACATGTAAAGTTTTCTAATCCTCATAATACCTATTGATTACTTTAATTCCCATGAAGCCCTATGCATATATGCATTCCATACAGTATATGACACAAAAATCAATCAATTATTACAAGAATTATGTGAATTATATATGTGAAAAAGATGTAGCTACACTGTGTTTCTGTGTATATACCTATAATTCATTATATTTATTAATATTATAAGTATATATACTTACATATTCTATTTAGACAAGTTAAAAATAATTCTTTAAGTACTTTAAAAATTTTCAACACTTTATGCAACAAATACATTCATTTACCTATTTTCCAATGTCCAGAATCTTTTACTCATTATTTTATTATTGTGCTTTGAACTTAGCCAAGTTGTCATGCATGAGCAAAGGGACCTGTGCTTTCCTTTCTCTATTGTCTATTTACTTACGTACTAACACAGATCACTTATAAACAAGATAGTGGTAATTTTAATTTTAGCTTGTCTAGGTTAATTAAATTTTCTCTTGTTGCCTCTTATGGATTCATTAATTATCAGTGTAGATTTATTTTACCAATACTTCCTACTTCTTTTACTAAGACTCATGAAATTCACAAACTATTTTGTGAAATTTTAACATGACATATATTTTTTTAAGAGAGAGAGAGAGAGAATTTTTAATATTTATTTTTTAGTTTTTGGCGGACACAGCATCTTTGTTTGTATGTGGTGCTGAGGATCGAACCTGGGCCGCACGGATGCCAGGTGAGCGCACTACCACTTGAGCCACATCCCCAGCCCCAACATGACATATTTGAAAATATCTTTTTACTCCAAAATCTTTTGCTTTCTCTCCTCTCTCTCTCTCTCTCTCTCTCTCTCTCTCTCTCTCTCTCTCTCTCTCTCTCCTTCTGCTTGCTTTCTTCTTTCTTTCTTTCTTTCTTTCTTTCTTTCTTTCTTTCTTTCTTTCTTTCTTTCTTTCTTTCTTTCTTTCTTTCTTTCTTTCTTTCTTTCATCTACTCCTGTCCCACAGAACATTTGTGGTCTTTGGTATGGTAGTACACCTTTGAAATTACTGTATTTTGTTGTGGAATAGATGTTTTCTTTTTATTAATTTTAACTAATTATGACACTTCTGACAACAGGTAAGAAAGCAAATACATTTATCGACCAAATGTAAAATGAATACATACAATTTTAGAAAATTATATTTTAGAGTAATACAACCAATAAATAACACATTTCTATCCTATTCTTGACTTCATATGTTTTTAAACTCTGAAAGGTCTAGAATGAAAATTAATGTTAAAGATGTAGCAATATTAGAAATCATTTTTATTTTCCTTATTTGAATTGAACATCATCTTTGAGATGGTAATTAGAAACATGGAAGTATACTGGGTGTTCAGGCAACTGAGTGTAGAAGAAAGGTATGATCAAGGTATGACCATTGGCAGAAGGGCACATATTTTTCATTATTTTAAGAAATATGATATTCAATATATTTAAGTCAATAAATAAGTATATATTTATAAAATTTAAAAAATATTCTCATTTGTCCTCTAAAACCAAGAACTTACACAATATATTCTTTTTCACTTGATGTGACAGGTATGCTAGATGAAATTGATTGGCATAATTAATACAGTGTTAGTCATCTTTCTGTTGTTGTGACAAAATGCCTGAGGAAGTCAACTTAAGGAGGAAAAAGTATTTTGGCTCATGGCTTAGACATTTCTCTCCATAGTCACTTGGCTACACTGTTTTTGGGCCTTTGGAAAGACCAAACATCTAGGTAGGGAGTCCGTGGTAGAGCACAGCTGCTCACCTTTTGGTGGCCAGCAAAGTTTTTAATGTTTAATTTTACAATGTTCAGGGGGATATTTAGAAGATATGTCATTTGAGATACCTGCCTAGAGATTAATGTGCCTCTTTGCAGGAGTGTAATTTTTTTTTTGATTAATTTTGTAGTTCTCTGTAGAGATTTCCTGGAAATGTTTTCTTTGTAGAGCGTTTACTATTTAGACCAGTTATCATATTACTATAGAACACTATTTGTTAATGCCAAGAAAAGGGGTATTTTGATAAGTATGTTGAAGTTGGTTTTTAAAAAAAGTAATAAATTTATTTTACTTGTTGTTTGCTTTTACCTCTATGAAATGTTGTAAGTGTATAAAAGCATACAAAATGATACAGAACATTTTTTCATGAAATTAATAAAAGACTCCTGTCCTAGTGAGATTAAGAAGTAGCATATTTATTCTCTTCTTTCAATGTGTATTTATTTGTAATATTTTGAATGGCTAAATTAGTATAAACAGAAAAAAAGATTTTTAGAGGACTATACTATACTTGCCAAATACTTAATTGTATCACTCTATGGGCAGAAGGATACATATTTTTTACTATTTTAAGAAATGTTATATTCAATATATTTAAGTCAATAAAGAAGTGTACATTTATAAAATTTTTAAAATGTTCTCATTTGTCCTCTAAAAACATAACTCATATTCTTACAAATTTGGGTTAGCATAACTCATTGATAGAAATTTTCTAAAAATGCCTAAATTATTGATTATTACAAATTGTTGATATGCTCTGTAGTCAGGCACAGACAAAAGTCAATAATGCTCTGACACAGAAAGAAACCACCCCATTTTTACACAGTTTTCTTTATTAATGGGATCTATTATGTTGATTGGGAAGATTCTGCAGGTGTCTGAGAGCTTTTTGTGATAAAAGGGGTAGTCAGAGTGTCAGCTAGCAACAGGCAAGCTCTTCCTGAAATCTCCACTTCTCTGCACAAAAGAGAAAACGTGGAAGTGGCTGCAGCAGAAGTTGGTCCCAACAAGTGTCCTCCCCGGAGATCAGTCATATTTCATGGAAGACTTGAGAAGGTGAACATATCCTTTAAGGCTAGGATTCATATTTTAAAGACAAAAGATGACAGTTTCATGGAATTCTTTCCTAGAATGTCTCTGATACCACACTGCCACCTACTCAGGAGATTTTTTAACTGTCACTGAGCAGATATCCCCCAAGCACTTGTTAAACACTGTGGACTCCGCCACATTCTCCACATTCTCTGAACAAAGCCAAGCTTTCTCCTTATTCATTGCAAGGACTTACACCGTATATTCCTTTTCACTTGATGTTAAAGTGTCCCTTTTGTCCTGAAGACTTCAAATCCCAGGAAAGTCAGGGACACAGAAATGAAGAAAATATCCACAGTGGAATCCCAACCTTCATTGATGACTCCAGGAAAAAAAAAATCATTAAAACGGCAATATCTTTGTAATTTCTGAGACCATGTATAGGGAATCAATATTATTAATATTCTCTTTATGAACGAACATGGAAATATTCCAGTACTTTCCAACACTTAATATGCTTGAACATTTTTGCCTGTACAGCAGAATGTCAGCTCTGACTTTTAAAGTATTTCTAGTTTATTAAAACTTTTTATTGGATATTTTATATTTTATTGGATATTTATATTTTTATTGGATATTTTATATTTATACAAGAGTATATGTCATGAACTGCACAAGCTGAAGGTATAGAGACCAGGTTCCTCTCCAGTATGAAGGAATTTAATATTTGCCTTTTTGATATATTGGCTATTATATAGTTTTTCAATTTTAACAGATGAGTTTTAATCTAATAGATTTTCTAATGCATGTATTCATGGAATAAAACCTTTATATGTTCTTTTTTATAATCATGGTGTATTATTCATTAATTTTTAAATCTATTTAATTCATAACTTTTACACATAGGCTTAAATGTATAATTATGTTTCCTTTGTCTTTTCTTCCTGGCCTTAGACCTTCCTGAATTCCTTCCATCTCAGCCTGTAAATATCTGTGAGTACATTTAAGAATAAAACCAGGCTTTTTGTTAATGAATTGAAAATTTTTACACTTTTTTATGATCCGGAAAATTTGTGCACAGAATCATTCTATTCTTGAATCTTTGACCCATTACATGTTATAAAAAGATACTAGTTATTTGTCTTCTTCACAATGTAAAAGGATTACATCTCAATTTGTCCATATTTATCCAACAGTCAGAGGAGCTAAAGGAGGATCTAGGGAGAGGTGGAGCAGTTGCTAATCCGGCCTCCACCCAAAACCAAGAAGGTGAGAAGGCCCACAAGAGTATATGTCATGGCCTGCACAAGTTGAAGGTATAGAGACCAGGTTCCTCTCCAGTATGAAGGAATCCAGCAGAAGACACACAGCTGGGTTTCACATACAGAACTCAGACATTCATAAATACACACGTGTTTGCATGTGTTTGCATGTAAGTGATGCAGATTTGCAGTGGACAATGAGCATCTATACAAGGACCACCCACACTTTTAACTATTAAAATAAATCTCCGACTTTTGTTGCCTTCTGCTCCCAACCACCTCCCACCTCCAAGTCTCTACTCTTGGCACCCTTTGTCAGTCACACCTCTGTGTGGCCTCCCTGCGGTTCTCTTTTAGAGGGCAGTCTGTGTTGCTGTGTTGCTGTTGCTTCAGATGGGGACATTCTTACTGTATGTATCTCCAGGTTCACTTCCTTTTCTTTGGATCTTTTCTGCTAGGTCCTACCTTGTACCCTAGGTAACAGGGAACCCTTCTACATCAGCACTGCTGAAGTTTCCTTCATGATATGTATTTTTTTTTAAAATCCTAACACTGATCTTCATTAATATAGTATATTTTATTGTTTATCATGTGTGGTGGCCAGTGTCCACCTTCACTCATTAAATAGGAAGCTAAATGAGAACAATGATTTTTCCTAATGTTACTCATTGATCCAGTTCAACATCTATGAGAGAGCACAGAATATATATATTGTCTTCATTTGTTGAAGGGATGTCTGACTTGAATGTATACCAAGTCTAGTTAAGGGCTAGGGTGTAGCTCAGTGATAGAGCTCTTGCCTACAAGGAGAGAGGGGGAGGGAGGGAGGGAGGGAGGGAGGGAGGGAGGGAGAGAGAGAGAGAGAGAGAGAGAGAGAGAGAGAGAATATAATATGTAGTTCACAATTACCAGCAGTATCTCAAAAAGTTAATTTAGCAAACACTTATTTTTGTGAAAACAGGAATTGTGTATGCTTTATTGGTATGATTAAAGTAGCTTTAGCAAATTTTAAGCCATTTGTTTCATGAATGTGGAACTATCACTCTATTCATAAATACACACGTGTTTGCATGTGTATGTCGTGTACTGAAATTGTTTTGCTATTAGACACTGGCTTTTGTGCATGCATCTACACTTAGAATTTCTATACTATGTTTCTTCATTTAACTAGTAAGTATCGATCATGGTATACTTATTGATATCATAATTTATGCCAATTTTTAAATGAAGATCTTAGCAGTTTGAAATACTCTTAAACCAAGCCATATTAATTTTCATTTTTTAATTTTACAATATATAGGATATGTTTGATATTCTGTATAACAGACTGGGAAACCAGGAAGTAGGTAACGGGGTGTGTGTCTTTAATGTGATTGTCTTGCCACAGCCCCCTTCCTTCCTCTCTCTGTCACTCTTCCTGGCCACTGTGAGCTGAGTAGTTCTGTCCCATTGCACATTCCCCACCATGATCTTCTGCTTCATCAGAGTCTCAAAGCCACCGGACCAAGGGACCGTGGATTGAAACCTCTAAAATCGAGTCCACCACAACCTCTGGGCAACCTTGCATTTTCTAGTTGTCTAATGAATTGCTCTCAGATGCACACCTGTCTTAACTTACACACTTTGCTAAATATGTGTGTGCATGCAGATCTGAGTGCCCAGTCTGGGAAGAGCTGGCATTTCTACGCATTCCTTGAATTCATTTTTTACCACAAAGGAATCACATTACTGCTCTCTGAGCTGTTTCTCCTAAATATGGGTTCTGTTTCCTTAGATAAAACACTGACTGTCCTGTGGGAATATAAAACCTATACATGTGACTGTTTACCGACCTGTTAGGAATCTGAAGCAGTTCAGTGAATCTGTTCATGTCATTTTTTCCCAAAATCAGATCCAGTTAATAGATGTGATTATATTTGCTTTCACCCAACGTTGTTTTTAGCAAAGGAAGGAGAAAATTCTGTTTAAGTCAAATATATAATAGCAGTGGAAATAACTAGGGCAGTTTTGTGATCTCATCCCTTTGCCTATAAGTATTCCATTAAAATTTTATTGTTTTAAACAATATCTTTACTTCCATCCTCAAGCTATCTTTTCTCATTTTATCACTGAGGAAAAAAATACCCAGCTAACAACACAGGGAAAAAAAAAAGTTATTAACTGAGAATGTAATAGGGCATCTTTCTATATTTCCTACGGAGACATGTACGATGAGAATAAAATCAATTGTGAGCTATGAAAGCATTGTTGTACAACTCCATAATTTCTACAGATTTGTTATTTTATTTGTTTTTCAGCAACAGATCCAGTAATGTGTTCTCTGAGAAACAAGAGTGCCAGGGAGTATAATTAGACTTGAATAAAGTTAGATTCTTGGAGTAAGAGTTGTCCAAGGAAAAACTGATAGAAATCAACTTCAACAAAGGAGAAAATAAATATTTCTCTAAAAAGGAACGGGAGTAATGGGGTATTATTTCTTTAAGTCAATGTAAGTCACTAGGAAGAAAAAAGAAATAGTATCAAAGATAAATAGAACAGAGTGAGAGTTTCAATGGAATCTAAAAAGTACATTGAACAGAAATGTTGTTTTTCACTTTGAGAAAATGAAAGTTGATATAAGGATGAAAAATAAGCGGCAACAAATTCCCAATAAAATGAATGATAATTACCTTTGTTCTCCAACATATAATCTTTTCCCCAAAGGTAGACAGTTATTATGAATTCATGTGTGTGTGAAGACTGCAAGCATTTGTTAAGTGCCCACTCTGTGACGAACTGTAGGTAACATATTAGGCTGTAGGAAAAGAATAGAGTATAGTCTATGCTTTGGGAGGGTGGAGGAGAGATGGAGGGAGGATGGGAGGGAAATACAGAAACAGAAAGAGAGGGAAAGAGGGGGAAAGGGAGGGAGGGACAGGAACTAGATAGGAACTCTTACTGTATGCTAAAAAGTGGGCACAGGACTCAGTGAGGCCCAGTAATCACAGGCTGTTCACCCTGGACCAGCCTTTTTCGACAAGGTGCAATCTGAATCTTAACAGATCCCACAGTGATCAAGTAGAGGCTTTGGCCTGCAACATGAAAGGTGTAGTGTGCATTCCAGGATGAAAGAAAATCATCAAAAGTGTTTAAAAATGTTTTCACACTTTTGGACATTAAATTATGAATTACATACATGCAACTTTCCATCTGCACATAAAACGGTAGCAATGCTCTGATGTGCACTTATAATGATACCCATAGCACAGTGTATCAAAATATAAAAAAAAGTCTCCTCTGATACACAGAGGAGACTTCAAAAGTTAAGAAATTAGTGTTTCAAGCAAGTTGTCATATTTTCTGTAAAAGTCTAACTATTCAAGCTTTGGGACTACACGATCTTTGTCACAGCTACTTAATGCTATCAAGATAACAATTAAAATGGAGTATACAAGGAAGAAATGAATGGGTATGGCTTGTTCCAAAGTAAATACAAAAACAGGTGGAAGCTGGAGGTGGCCAACAGGCCATCATTTGCCAATCACTGATTTAGGATATGAAAAAGCTGTAAAAATCTTTCAAGCCAGGGTGCAATGCTGTCATATTTATGTCACAGGAAAATCACTCTGATACAGGTGTAAAAGGTTTATGAGTGAAAAGGGAATCAGCTTATGTGGAACACTTGTAAGGCTGAGATGATGATAGCCCGGGGGAAAAAAAAATACTTGCTTGAAGCAATGCAGGATATGTAAATATGGACATGATTGGACATTAAAAAAGGAAATTAAATCTATAGAATCGATTGATGGATGGAAATTAAAGCAAAGAAAATGTGGAATATAGGCATTCTCATGAGTTGAATGACTTGGAGAAGGATAGTGCTCTTCACAGAGAAAACGATTATAAAAGAAATTGTATTCTGATGACTTGGTTTGCATCCATGCTAGCAAAGTTGCTGATGTGAAAATGATGGTTATATTCATAAAGAATTTTTATTTTCACCTTTCTATGGCTGTGTCTACTCATCATTTGTGACTGAAGAAATAACACCTTAAGTCATTATTAGCATGCAGGTGGTGCTTGGTGATATTTGAAGTCATTTTTAGATCAGCTGAAAAATCTATGAATGGAAAGAGAAGACAGCTAAGGACAGAACCGTAGAAGCCACTGTCCTTAAAGTTGGCAAAAGATGGCAGAGCACGGAAGGAAAAGTTGGAGAAAATTGGTAGGCACTAGGATTTTTAGGCAATAAAAATAAAGGCTGTTAGATAATGGTGTATTTATTTAACACACATCAGGGCTATGTACAAAACATATCCCTAAAACCTTAAACAAAGAATGGCATTGTTGGAAGTACATTTTTAAACATTAAATTTAGAGATTTTGTTTATGATATCACTTAATATTTTCAGGTGCTGAATTATGTTTTAGAATGTTGGTTTAAATTCAATGAAAATAGATGAATGCTCCTTCTAAAATGTTTTAAGATGGATAATAGAAGGAAAATCAAAGCATTATCCTAACTAGAGATAATATTATTTCACCAAATGTTCCTTTTAACATGGGGATTGACTCAATTATTTTGTTGACAGTCTAGTAAAGAAAATAGGATAAAGTAACAGTAAAACATTAATTAGATGTGAGAAACAAAGAAAAAGAACTTAAGGGGCTCTGATACATTTTAAGCTTGTGTTCCTATTATTCTGCAGTACTGTCGAAGATATTTACTTTCTTTTATGCGTTGAATTGTTTTCTTCCAAAAGATACCTTGAAAGTCTAATCCTCTGTACCTGTGAATACAACCTATTGGAGAAAGGGTAATTGCATATATATATATTTAAGGAGGCAATACTGTGATAGCATGGACCCTTGACACAATAGACTAGCCACATGAACAAGAGAAGAGACAGAGGCACACACAGGGAAGGCTTTGAAGTGATGGAACAAGCAGAAATTATCTTTGGACATGTAAAACCTAGGAACACTAATAAGAGTTCTCTTCTCGGAAGCCAGAAGAGAAGCCTGAGATGGGTGGACCCTCCTCCAGAGATCTCTGAAAGGAATCAGTCCTCCTGGGACTGGATTTCACACTTCTAGCCTCCACAATTGTAAAAGAAGAAAGTTATGCTGTGTTAAGACAATCAGGTTGTGTTGATTTGCTACTATAGCCCCAGGAGATAACACAGTTGCCAAAGCTTACCTAACTGAATGCCTACACATATTCTGTACAACATCTAAAAAATTTCAGCATCATTTGAAGTATATACCATAGATATACAATTTTCCTTTAATTTTTATATGTAGTTGCAGATTTTATTAATTCTTTTCTCAACCAATCCATTCTTACCTACTAAATCAAAATCAGCAGCTCTTTTCCTATACTGTGCTAAACATGTTAACATAATTATTATTTTTCTAAGAATTCTTCAGCTAGATATGTCTAATTTGCCATGAGCTATTTGATTTTTGTGTCTCATACAACATAGCACTGTGCTGGACTCATTGAGGGCATTTAATTTAATTTAAGCCCAATTCTTCACAATGGCTATACAATCCATTGATGTCTGAAGCCTTCAATAAGTTCTATTAAACACTTTTTTTAGTAAATTGTGATTCTTTTATTAGCAACATAAATGATAAACATCCAAATGAGATTTTGCAAACTATTGAATTCATGTTTCAGAAAAAAAAGAATTTTATTTGTGAGTTTCAACACTTCTGATTTTTAACAAGTTGATAGAGATGAAGTGTATCATTTTCTTTTCTCAATTTCTGAGTGGGGTTCTGGCACAATTATTTTTGTTAAGTCAGACATTTCTTTTAAGATTTTGACCAAAATAGGATATTGAACATTAGAATGCTTTATGAGAAGTGTGCATATTCTGATGAAAAGTTTATTGCTTTTGGGTAACTAAAAATATGGATATTTAAATATTGAAATTCAATCCTTTGTGGGAACAAGTTGTAAGCTATTAAGAAGTTTTTTATTGGTGTGAACCAATAACTAATTGAATTTTTGGAATTTAACCAAAGTCTACTTGATTTTTGTTGCTCATAAATGTAATTTCATAGTATATATGAATGTATACATGTATTCAGAAATGATGTATTTAGAAATCTTTCAGTCTGGCATGAATACTCCCTGATTTTTGAATTTTTGTATATAAAACAAATGAGACCAAGTTGTTTATCTGTATCCACACACATTGTAACTGAAAAAAAGAACAGTGTCCCAGTATCCAAACTATTTTTCAATCTTTGACAAAAATATTTCATAAATCAATATGTATTTGGGTGAATCTGCAGCATGTCTAGCACTGTTGTGAAAGCTAAATAGTGGTTTGCTATTTACATATTCATTTTTTGTGTATTTTGTGTTTGTCTAATTTGTAATTTTTCTTTCTTTCTCAAAGTCTACCTAACTTGCTCTGAAAATTCCAAGTCAAGAATGTTCTGTGCAACATTCTATGAGTGATAAAAGGCCTTTGGTCTGACAGGTGTGATATTGACCAGAGGGAAGGCAATCTCCTTGGCCTCCTCTATGCCACTCTGTGTTTACCTGGCTTGGTGATTGTGTACTCTGAATTGACATCTGGCCAGCATCCTAGGAAATTCTATGCTTTTATGCTGCTGGCATTCCAATGCATCCTCCTAGTCACCTTTGCTAAGAAATAAAATAACTTATTTCTAGATCATTACATCTTGCAGGATGTAATGAAACAGTTAAAACAAGAGAGTGAAGAGAAGAAAAGCTAATATTGCAAAAAGTTCCTCCAAAGGGTATTTAGGCAGTTGTTAAACTGAATAGTCAATAAAAAGGACTAAGGTTTATTGAATTATATTTTACATCATATCTTTAAGTGGTTGTTTATAGGGTTTAACAGGCATATAGATATATTATCAAACCATGACACTAAGTGATATGATCACTACTCTGTGACATGATGTGGGCAGATGGATTGACCATTTTTGTCTTACCAAATTATCTCATGTTATACCTTTCCCCATCCTAAAACACACACACACACACACACACACACACACACACACACACACACAGTGTGTGTTCCTTAAAAGCCTTAAGAGTCAGAGCATATAAAGGAAATGAAAAACTCTATTTCTTTGGTATTTTTTTTCAATTCTGGGGACAGTTTAAAATTTATTGAGCTCTCTCTACCCCTGAAGAGTCTTTAAGTTTGGAAAAGGCAGGATGGGCCTTATAAAGTCAGTTCACTGGTCTCCGAGCAACAGCTTCAGGGAAGGCAAACTTGACCTGTAAGATAATAATAAAACCATGACCTATTTGCTTTCTGGTTCAATCCTCCTTTGTGCTCATACTATCATGTGATATATTTTATAAAGTGGGTTTATGAAAATTAGCCTTGTATTAAGAAGTTTTCTATTGTACCAAAGACTCAAGGAAAAACTAGAGGGAGAGCTTCAAATATGCTGATGTATTTTGTGTTAAAAAATTAGTTACTATGTATGTATGAGATGTGACACAAAATCACTCATGTGTGTAGTGTGACTGAAAACATCCCATGTGTGAGATTCCGTCATCACCTGCCATCCTGTATCTATGCTTAATCTATCTAGTGGTTAAACAATATTTTCAAAACCTGAAACTCTATTTGAGACTTCACCTTCTGCCTTAAGAGTAATGTAACTTACTTGAATGTATACTGAATTGACAGCTTTGGTTATGACATGTATAATTTACATGATTTGTTGATATCAAATTGTCAATATCACTGTTTACTGATTTAGAATTGTGAGAAAAATCATAAGATTTGTCTTTAGTAGTAAAATATTTTTCATTTTGTTATTTTCATAAATTTCACGTAAAATTAAATTAAATTTCATTTTGTGCCCTTTTTATTTACAAGTCTGACTCACATATCTTCATAATAAACTTAAGAGTCAGATGATATTGTATGAACCTAAGACTGCTCTGATGCCTAGTGACAAGCACAGCCATCCAGGAAGAGAAAACCTGAGACAAGAGAGATAAATCAGCAGCTCTAATCCGTGAGAGGTTACATATTTAAAGAGTGTGACAACCTTAGGGTTGAGCTAACTGAATTCCCAGACAAATGGATTTGTTCTAAGTGAGTAAGGCAAGGTGTCAACACTCCTGGGACAGACTTGTCTTATTACACTTGTGTTTATATTTGACAGATTTTGTCATACAAAAAAAAAAAAAAGAAATATGGGATTATAAAGTGTACTCCTAAAAGTAGAGGGTACTAGTTAGGTTTTGAAGGTAGAGAGGAAACCTAAGAGAAAGACCTAGAAAATCATAAATAGGAATGTGATTTGGGTAAGGAGAATAAGTTAAGGAAAAGGTTACAGTTTGCAAAAATGATAGGTAAGTCAAGAACCTCAACAGAGATTCATAAATAGACTCAAAAGAGAAAAGTAAGCCCAAATACCTGAATTTATAAATCTAAACCTGTTTATAATGTCTTGCTCCTTTTAAAATTCTCTTTCTCTTTTCTCTTTAGTAGTATTTCAAATATTAGATAAGCTAAGTTGAATAGGTTCTGCAAAAGTCTGGGAAGAAAGCAGGAAGTGTTATCTACAACAAATAGTATTGAACTACTGAGAGAATTTGCTTTGTTAGTTTAGCCTAACAAAATTAATGCTGGTAGAATCTTAGCTTGAGAGTTCTTAAGTTTTGGTTTATGATACGTTCGATCTGCTTTGTTCCACTCCAGCAAGAGATGGCGGCTCTGATTGTTTGACCTCCCATCATCTGTAATTCCAAATAATAACCACACTAATGGCATTCTTAACTAGAAAAGTAATGGTCATTTTTTATAGATTCAAGCATCAAAGGATTCAAAAATTTAGTTAAGCCTAGAGGAATAAATTTTACTGACCTCTTGCACTGCATGGAGACTAACAGCAGAAGTTTTTAACTAAGTTCTGCTGGACCCAGGGATTCTCTAGAGTGACATGAAAGGCAACCTCTGTTCACATATGAGAGGCTGGATGGAGCAAATACACTTGTTCCCTAGATCTTAAATATTGTATATCTGCAATAAGGATGCTCATATAAAAGTGTTCTCTCATCAAAAATATTTTAAGAGTACTATTTTAAATCAAGAATATATGAAATGATACTTGGATATTTTAATGTAAACTGCTGCTTATCTTATGCTGTCAGGATATATTTAAAAAAATTTTTTTGGTTGTTGACCTTTATGTATTTTACTTATTTCTATGTGGTGTTGAGAATCGAACCCAGTTCCTCACACATACCAGGCAGGTGTGCTACACTGAGCCCCAGCCCCAGCCTGTGTCAAGACATCTTTGATATATGAGATCATTCAGCCATGATGTGCAATAAAGAAATATTTGTTTCCTATTGCCTTTGATCCTAATAGTGAGATTACTAATTTATAGTCAATTAAAATTAAAGAACATGAGAATACCAGGGTTTATTTAGGCTTTTGTAATTTTACATTATTAATTTTGTTTTATTCTATTTACTTTATTTTTTTAACAGAAAGAAAAGAACTGTAGACATACAGGTTAGGACTTTGCACCACAATCCTTGTTGTCCTCTGTAAAGCAGAAGCTAGGACACACATCTACAGACTCTCTTATTTGTGGCACTGGGCTTGCTGTTCTCCTGGGTATTTACTCACTGAATTCTGTCCACTCCCTAGGAAATCATTATTATTAGCTTACTTTAAGATGAGGAAGCTGAGACATAAAAAGTGTAAGTAACTCACTCAAGGTCACAAAACTAATAATTACCAGAACTAGGATCTAAGCAGTGTGATTACAAATTCTTTGCTTTTTATCTCAATGCAATGTTGTAATCTAAAATTAGAAATCAGAAAATTTCATCATTATCTGTAGCTGCCACAGAGTTTGAAGGACACAGCAACAAACATGAAAAGTAATGCCTCAAATATATTATCTTTTTGTAAAGTCATGAAATGCAGTACTGAATTAACTGAAGTTATCGAAGAACCATAGACAATTTATCAATCAGAGAACAGCCATTAATTTTGCATGCCTAAAATAATAGACATATAATTTCACACAAATAGACACATTAATTTCACAAACAGATGTATAATTGAAGACATCAGTATATTTTTAAAGTTTTATTGACTAAAGTCTTCTTAGACTGAAGTCCTGAATAATAATTGTTTCTGTAGTTTTTATTACAATTTAAACATAATAGAGTCAATTGAATTTAATTGTGAGATAGTAAATGTACATCATTGCAGGCTTAACTTTTCAAAGGTAATTGAATTACGAACTTAAAGGAATAAATAATTAGTTTAAAAATAATCAGAATGTTTCAATGTTAGGGCTTAATATTTCAAGCTCAGCGGAAGTCCCCCCACCATTTTTTTTTTCTGGGAAATTTCATTAGTGATTGCTGCATGCTTATGCATACATACATATGTAAACAAACTGCAAAGTGGCAGAAGAGATAATAGGAAAATTAGATCATCTAGGTACTGTAATAGGCTAAAAGGAAGCCTTTAATATAGGGCCTCTAAGGAAAGTGTGTTACTTAGTAATAATGAGGCAGATTCACAATAATGCCTCCATGTGTCCACTGAAAGTAATATTTACTGATACTGTCCATGAGACACCGTCTGCCCATCAATCTTTGAATGCATACTAGAATTACTAATAGTAGCTACAGACAAATAATAATTTTTAGCCAAATTAGACAAAATACTTTGAAGAACACAATCTTGGCCTGTGAAAAGGGTGGGCCAAAATACACTTTCCATGATAAGGTAGTATTTTCCATGATACGGCAGTATCTCTCTGTTGGCACATAATCACATAAAACATAAAAGTAAGCACTTAAAACATCTGCTTTATTCTCCATATTGAAAACAAGGGAAGAGACTGCTCCCCTTCCTTTCCTTAGAGTATTTACTCTAGAATACTTAGACATTTTAAGTTCATTTACTGTCTTTTGAAAATGAATGGAGATATTTATTTTAATTAGGTAAGCTTCTGTCCAGCTTCAACACAATAGTAACACCTTTCTTCTGGAGGCTGGTACCATCACCCTGAAATATAAAGATCAGGGAAGAATGCACCCAGCTCCTACTTTCTTTTGGGTAGTAACTGCTGCAGTGGTCCCACTGCAGGGCATGCTTCCTTTCACTTAGTAAAACTTTCTCCAGCCTTAAAGAGTGGACAGTTTATTTGTCTTGTGGTAATTGAGGGTCACCTCAATTACCAGCTGACTCAATTATCAGGGTGAAGTTGGTGTGGCAAATGTTGCTGTGGATATTTTTACTCAAGTTCTAGTTATTATTGACCTTGAGAACATGCATAATGGGTTGTCTCTGGGTGACTATACAAAAGGATGTGATTGCTTTCAGTCTTTGAAGTCTTAGAGTTTGCCTCTGATGCACAAAACATTCTGCTTTAATGCCTTTGCAATAATAAGAACAGTTTCCTTTCACTTCTGCATTTGTGAAGATGTTTTCTGGGTTGGGAGTGAATTTTTATTATCAATTATTTTTCTCCATAGGAATCATCTCATAAAAATGGAAAATTCACTGCTTTTTATTTTATGCAAGCATCCTATATAAATTCAGTGCCATTCATATAGAAAAAGTAAATTATATCTCATTCATTTTCAATTATTGAACTTTATTTACTCATAATGAAAATATTTTGCTGATAAATATCAACTTCTTACATTACTTAAAATTTGGACCACTAATGATTTTAAATCATTCAAAGAAATATTTGTTTTACACTGACCATTTGGATTAATATTGTTAACTTTTTTACTTTTCTTAAACAAATAGGAATCAGTTCTGATTTATTAAACAAAATAATAACACCTTCTTTTTCTCCGTGAACTGATTACTGATATAACTTGCATTGTTTGATAGTTCAAGTGTGATTGTAAAATGCTGGGGTGTGTTTCCTGGGTCAAGACAAGGAGCAGTGAAGCAGAGAACAGGAAGAGAAGTTTCCACAAGCCAGCTATGCTCTGCTGCTCATTGCATTTGACATGCTTCCTGATGAGTGAGGGGTACACAGGGCACTACGTGCAGACTGACTGCAGCAGGCATATCCAGATCAACGCCCCCACACACTATAACTCCCCTACACATACACATACTTGGTATTCAATAAACACATTTGTGAAAATGGGGAAAGTACTATTTATCAATATATTTCCTTTGAAATATTCCTAAAGGAAATTAATATAGCATAAGATTAGTATTTCAAAGTTCGTTTTATTCTTTTCAATACACAAATCTACTTTTTCGGTTTTATGCAATGTTTGTTACAGAGTACTACTTTTGCATATTAGGCAAAAATAAATTCTCTTTTGACATTTAGTTGTGTTGGTCTCGTTATTAAGACTAGAACACTTGTTTCATGTTGTAGAAACACAAACAAATAAAATCCAGTAAAGATACTAGGAATGTAGAAATAATCAAGCTAGATGATGCAACTTTAAACCCAAGATCACAGTGAACTATGCACTCTACCATTAGCAATATCAATATTTACAAAAATGCCATGAAAACATAGAGACTATTAAGAAAATTAGTTATTTAACCTGGCTCAGAATCACATCATCCAAATAATACCACATTGATAATATTGTTTACTAAAATTAGAGTTAAGCCTAGCAGAATTAATCATTTTCGTATGTTCATGAATGAGGAACTGGAAAAATAACTAACAGGTTAATTATGAACTATGCTGAGGTCTAGATTGAGGCAAATTTTCTGAAGACTCTAATCTAACAGAGTTGTTAACTAACCATCTAATCCCCAGTAGTTACCTAAGCTCTCTGACCTTCATATTCTGGCACTGTGAAGTCAGAAGACTAGTCCTTCTTCACCTGCCAAAGTTTTTTGTTTGTTTGTTTGTTTGTTCATTCATTTGTTTCTGTTCTTTCATTTTCCCTGAAAATCAAATAAAATACTCTATGTAAGAGTAATTCTAAAATGTGAGGTATTATACAACTATTGTTACTTACAACCATTCCCTTTTCAGGCTGATAGTGCATAAGTCTGCACTCCCTTTGCAGATATTTGAGATTTTCAGTGCTCAGCAATTGTGTATTTTACTTAAAATTTCTGTGACTATAAGAATTTGGCAGGGGACATGGCCTAAGAAAAAAATGTCAAAGCACTCCTAATTTCATTACTGCTCTAGGATTTTTGCTTAAATGCTATTTTGATTCCCTCTTTTTTTAACTATGCAATGAAATTATCTTCCTATCCTTGCCAATTTGTCTTTTCCTTCTTATGCTTTTAAAATCCTGTGTGTTTTTAGGTATAAAACCAAGGATCATACTCATATGCATGTGTGCACAACCTTGTGCAAGGTAAAGCATTCCAGATATGATAATCACTTGGAGTAGCATCATACCAATCCACCCCAGGAAATTGCCTTAACTTTTTTTCATGCACGTAGAGCAATGTGTAGATGAAATTTTGTATACGTCATGTAAGTCTTCAAATAAGCGAGAAAGGAAACAAAAAAGTCCCATACTGGAGTGGCTGCATAAGGAGGTGCCATTGCCTATTCTCTTAATCAATAAATAAAAAAAAATCAACTGCTAAAGAAATACCATAAACTGGGTGGCTTTTAAACTATACAATTTATTTCCGAGTGTTCTGGAGGCTGGCAAGTCCAACATAAAGTTACAAACAGATCCAATGTTGCCATTTTTCTTGATCATATTTCAATGTGTCCTGCTATAGCAGAAGGTCAGAACTCTGACCTCTTTTGCTTCTTGTAAGGAGACTAATCCCATTCTGGGGGCTCCACACTCTGGATCCAACCACTTCTCAAAGCCCTTAGTTCCTAGAACCATCAGAGTGGAAGTTAGATTTCAATATACAAATTTCGAGGCACAAAAGTTTTAGACCACTAACACCACAGACATGTGAGGTTGATGAGAACACTGAGCCATCCTGGTGGTAATCCCTTTAGCAATTGCTGCCAGGAGTCTTCAGAAGATATGACTTTTTAAATTTATGCACATCTTAATCTTTCTCAAAAAATCATAAATAACAATAAAATACAATTAAAAATGAAATAGAAATCAAAACAATGTATTACATTAAAATATAAGCAAATTGAAGACCACAAATTCATAGGCCATAAACAAGTTTCTAATTATTTGCTCCTCTTTAAAGCAGGTGAGAAGAAAGGGTGACACAGGATCCTTAATGAAACAGTTATCATCAGAAAGAGAAAGAACATTGGCTCCTCAAGGGTACCAAGTTATGACTTGCATATTCCTACCAAATGCAAAACGCACTTGAATCTTCACCTAGGGCTCTAAAAAGCCAAGAATGATAGTAATTTTCTGCAGATAAAGTAATCACAGATTTCAAATGGCTGAATAGTATAACTTCTCTATACAACAACCAAGGGCTTAGTACCAAAATAAAGCTCAGTAAACCTATCTCTACTTCCTATGGCTTTTAGGAATAGGTAGAAAATGCTTAGGAGAGTGGGCTAGATTGGGTATCAGCTAAACATCTATCCAATTTCTTTAATGCAGTATGTTTATTGAAAATGAATGATACAGAAGGTGTATTCTCAGGTGAGATCACAAGGCATTGACTTTCTGAAATACAGATGGAAGATGCATTTGTATGAATCATAAATCAGACAATAAAAAGGTGTGATCAAAAATTTCTCAAGAATTGATGGCTGGTTCAATTTAGACCAATAGGTGGTACAAAGCCAGCCAAGCGTTATTTAAAGTACACATTCCTTTTGTACATGCAAATTTAATCAGATCAGCAGCAAGACTCCAGGGAAGTCATTGCAGTGTGAGTTTCTCTTCCTGCTAACCCAGATTTCAAGATGCATGTTGTTACAGTGTCTGAACAAAAACAGCTATTCTCTACACCAGGTTTTTACTTCTCTTTTTATCTCCAAATTTATAGTATTTATGTAGGCATCAGAAAAATATTTAAAATAACTCTGCTTTAAAAGCTATTATAAACTATACATGTCTGCTAAGAACAACTTACATTTAATTAATTAAAGTTTAATACAGGTCCTGTCTACTCCCCAAATAATGAGGAGGCAGAATACCTCATTAGTAGTATGATCTCAAAATTTAGTAATGCAGCCCTGTGCCATGGTCTGTTAAAACATCATCTCCAAGTCTTCCCAGGTATTTCTCAGCCAATTAGAGGTGGCCCATGGTTGAATTCTAACCAGTGCAGTTTATAATTGATGCCACTCCAGGCCCATAAACATTTTTCCCCCACTCCTATTCTCCCATGGTCTTTCCCTACCTGTGAACTAGATGTGGATGTCCAGGAAATTCTTGGAAGACACATACTGAAGATACACTGTTACTAACGTTTTACTGTTGGATAGCTAACATGGACTAAAATACTTCCTCCAACCTATATTTGCCTTGACATGGATACCTGAATGAGAGAAAAAGTCTATTGTTTTGAAAAATTACACATTCAAGTATATATGTGTTACCAATTCCAGCCTGGGCCAGCCATGGTGAGCTTGTTGGTGGCTCATTTTCTCCAGCTATTTGGATTCATCTGTCATTCTCCTCAGTCTCGAGTCACTCTGGTCTTTGCTCTGTTCCTCAAATGTGCCATACTCATCTCTGCTCTAAAAACTCATCTCATACTTTATTTCCAATCTGCAAATTTCCCTTTCCTTTCCTTGTCTCTTTGCAGGACCGCCTCCTTCTCATCTTCCATGGGTTAGCTCAGACACCATCCTGAGAACCTTTGTTGCTTGCACTAATGAGAAAAACTACTATTTCACACCCATTACTCTATTATTGTGCTTGTAGTAATAGATATTTGCTTCTTAATTCTTGGGATAAGTGTGCATGAATTTCTCTGTGTGTGTCTTGTGTGTGTGTGTGTGTGTTTTGTGTGTGTTTCCCATCCTCTTAATCTAGTCTCCAAAATATGGAGAAATCTATCTTTATATTCACCAACTTATCTTCAGTGCATAGGATGGATAATTCTAGGTATATATTAAGACTTTGATAAATATGTTTTAAACTCAGTATGAAAACTTCTTTTTCAAAGATAGATCAGTCTATAAATAATTAAATCATTAAAGCAGTGGATACTCATTGGATGTTTGTGGAATAATTGTAGTTCATCTTCAAGTATTATTGAGTAAAATAATTTATTTACCATAGAGAAGAATTATATGCTGAAATAAGGAAATAAATATTGACTGTGGCTAAAATTCTGTAAAAGTTTTATGGGTAGCTATTTAACATTCCATAAAAAATTGAAACGAATCTCTAGTCCTTTATATACACCATAACCTCATAGTTTATGGAGAATTTATGGCCATTGAAGCAAGTGATTAAATAAATATGACTTATTCATTGATTTTGTTACAAGAGTCAGTGATCTTTTAATATAGTATTATATTTACAAGTTAGTGAAAATATGAAAACCACATTTAATTTATTTAAAATCTGAATCACATGGTCTTTTATTAAAACCTGATTATTGTACTTGTATTCCTATAGGAAAACACAAAGGGCTGTGTTTAATATAGATTATATATTTTTGCAAAAGTGCTTTGTGGCATGAATGATTATGTAGTTATTTAACATGAAAAATTAAATCTGAATAATTTAATTTCTTCACATTCACTATATAGTTTATACCAGGTTACATTATTTAAAAGATATATACAGTATAAATTGTATTACAGAACATGTACTTGAAATATCAGTTAATTTTCCTTAGGTTGAATATGTTAAAAATAGAAATATTTTCAAAATAGAGAAAACAATAAAGATAATTTCTTTTAGAAAGTGAAGAAAGTCATCACAGCACATGCTGTCATTTGAGATAGGTTTAACAAAAAAGCAGAATATCAAGATACATACTTCAGCATCAGGATTTCTATGGGTCTTTTTATCTATCTATATATGTGTACACTTCTTTATTTTAGCTTAAATAATTTACTATATGTCCTATCTTCTCAGTTTTATCAAAATACTGAATAAAATAAATAAAAAGGCAGGTTCTTTTCCAGGATATTATACCCAAGTAAGTTATAGCTTATTTAATGAAACCAATGAATAAATGGATGAATTTACAGAATAACATACACATAAGAATATTGAACAATAGACTGAGTTTCCTCTCTTAGTTGTTGAAAAAATATATAAACAGAAGTATTGGCATGAGGCTATCAATAAAATCCCTACTTGAGAAAGAAAAATGTATCAGAGGTAAGTCTACCTGTCAAAGGTACAACACTTTAATTAAAGAAAGTTCTTACAAAGCACTGTTAAGCTACTATAAAGCGTGATTTTGAACTTAGGAAAGTACTTTCTTTATTGAGATAAATTGTTTAACTCCCTTCCATAAGTTGAAAGATGAATTCATTACTAAAAAGAGAACATTGGTTCACTAATCTGTTTAAGAAATTTTGTTGATGAGCTTAAATTTTCACAAACTATTTTCCCAATCATAAAGGATGTATCTTGCTATTTCAATTCCTGTATTAACTTTCCATTGAGTGGAAATGAATAACAACTCTGGTTGACTAGTTTTATTGCAGAGATTGATTGACTTGTCTAAATTGTAAATATTTATATTTTATAAATGTCAAAGCTTATAAAATAAATTTTAGTAATTGAGGAATATCATAAAACATGAAATATGTAGTAAATAGTGACAGTTTAAAAATGTAAACATTGCTACTTCAAATGTAAGTGAACTTGAAATGATTTTTTTACGTAACTTAAATGGAATTTTTTCTCACAGATGTTGTCAAAAAACCAAAATGATTTATAATATTTTGAACTATAGCCTTTGACCTGTGTTCTTTCTATATTGATTAAAAAATTCTTATGAAGGTTCAATTCTCATTATGGATTTATATTGGATATGTGCTTATTTGTTCTCTATTAGCCCTTTTGTATAAAACAACTTATAGTGTAAATTGATGGAGGAAATTGATAAAAATATAAAGGATAACCCCCAATAGGAAGAATTTTAAAATATTATATCTAATAACCAATGGTTGTGTGTTATAAGCAAGATTCTATTTCTGCTCTATGTTTTCTAAGTTTATGATACTGTTTCATTGACTTCTACAAACATCTTTAGTGACTGGGCTGAGAGAACTCTGTAGGCTTTCACCTGGGAGTGTTGATTTTAAATATGATTTTAAAAAAGAAAAGAAAAAAAAAACATCTTACATCACAGATCCAATCCTTCTGTTTTCTTTTTTTCCATAGAACAAATAGAATAAACCTCACCAGGAAGTATGTCCTCTCTCTGGTTTAGATGGTAACCGAAACATTTAGCTTCTTGTTTTTTCCAGCTAATATGATTTTCTATTTTGATCATTTGACTCTGGTAGGATAAAAGAATCTAAAGACCTCTTCTCCTCCTTTTTCCTCTAGCTTCACTCACCCACAATGAACTTCATCTCATAACTAAATTTGACTCCCATCCATGCATTCTTGTGAATGAGACACCCACCCATACCAGTAAGTCTCAGGATTTGCCATGGGCCTCACTTACCAGTTGGTTACAGGGCTTTACTCTCATCTAAATTTTAATCAACAGCAATCCCACGACACCAGTGGTAGCACTTCTCACTAGGTTCCAGAGTCCAGAGGGTAAAAGTTGTATGACTTCCTTGACAGAGACCACCGTGCACTCCCAAACATTACTGAGAACTAAGCTCTCTAGCTGATATTTTCTGTTTACTTCAGAATCACATTCATGGGTTGTGTGACCCAGAATCCCTATTGCAATGGGTTGCTAACATTGCCCGATATCCTGTTGCTTTCCATTCAACTTCCCATCACAGCTGATATGTGTGAAAACTGTCTAGCACGTTTGGCAACCACTGGACAATCACTTGTCTCACTAAGTATTCTCAGCAGTGCCTGAGACTCTCATTCCCGCTGTTGGGTCTATGTGAAATTCATATATCCTCAACGCTAACCTGTTTCTACTATAAAGGAAAAGGCTAACCCTTGTCAAATCAAAAGAATAATGATAGGATTGGGGATAAAAATAAAAGAGAATACATTAATAATAAACATGTCATTATTTTCTAAAGCATGATTCATAAGGTGTTCTATATTTCTAAACCTAACAAAGATTTTATGTACCCCAATTATTCTTTTAAAACACACATAAAACTTTAAATTAGAATCATTAAAATTAAACAAAAAACCCTATCATTGAGAGACACAATTAATAAGATCTAAAATCATATAATTCATTAGGCCAATGACACATATAAACAAGAATTATAACCATGGTAAACATGATTTTGAGAGCCAACTAAATCTTTATGTGCTATACACAAGACACTGGCTGTTGGGAAAGAGATGAAAAATTTATGTGTGTAGAAATAGAATTGATTTTCCTTTTATGAATCTTATAGCTAGATACTTTGCCAATTTCTTTTATTTTTGTAATCATATACCTACAAATTCTTTTGGGTTTTCTACAACAGCCTTTCACATCATCTTGAATTTTTTTTCTTTTTCATCATTTTCAATCCTTATGACCTTAATTTATTTTGCAATTTTTACTATACTTACTAGGACTCTCAGTCCAATATGAAAGATGAGCTTTGATTGTGGGATCCTTGTATTATTCTTTATTGTAAAAAAAAATTCCCCAACATTTATGCATTAAGACTGCTTGATCATAATGTAATGGTCCCTGGAGGCAGAAGTAGGTGCATGTGTGAGTGGGGAACAGTGGGAGGTTGGATAATGTGTACCCAAACAGAATAAAAAATTCTGTTTTCTACAGAACAGTGTAGTGACTGTGACACAAATAACCTGTTTTATATTTTATAAGTAACTAGAGGAATAGAGCTTGAAGTCACCAAACACAAAGTCATAATAAGAAGATACAAATGTTAATTACCCTGATTTGACCAGCAAATATTGTATACCTGTATTGAAGTATCATAGTATGTTTACTAAATATATACCACTATTACATGCTAAATTTTTTTTTTAAATAAAGCTTATGGAGAAGAACTGTCACGCTATATCCTATAAAGTTGGAAAATAAAATATTAATAAAAAAGATTCTTGTGAACTGTATAATAAGATATTTGTGGATCATTTTGATTATACTACATCTTTGTTTTCTGATTTTATGAGATTTTTTTTATATTATGAACACATATCAGACTTTGATAATTCTCCTTCTGAATGTATGTCATATACTCTTATTTTTTAAATGTATTAAATGGTACATATAAATTTTGCTGTTCACTTGCCTTGCCCAGTCCTATGAAAAAATCAAGTTTTTTGGGTGTTTTTTTTTTTTTTGACATGCTAGGTATGGAACCCCAAATTAACATTTTGTGTTGATGTTCCTTTAATATATACATTTGGAATTGGGCATTAATGAAATTTTTAACCTTGGAGCTTTCCTGGGAGCTTTGTTAATGAAGACATTGATTGTAATATTCTTGTGTGATTTATTAGTCCCTGTCATCTGTTGGTGTGAAGGTAATCTCATTCACTGAATGAGAGAGCACAGTCATCCTTGTCATCCTTGAGAATTGGTCATGGAACCTCTCCCATACCAAAATCTAAGGATGTTCCAATCCCTTTAGTGAAGTGACACAATGTTTACATATAACCTATATCTATTCCCCATAAATATTAAATCACTTTTTGAATCTTCAATGTATTTCTTGATAATACTTACCACAGTGTAAATTCTATAGAGTTGAGAATGACAGAAATAAGTGAATATGGTCATTATGGACACCACCATCATGCATTTCTTTGAATTTTAAGATGTGCATCTGCAGATATTGATGGTCAACTGTATTCCCTTGTACATGTTGCCTTAAGAACTTTATGTACCATTGAAATGATATATTCTCATATCACCTTATGGAATTTATACTTCACAATCTCTAGAACCTGGTCTTTTCCTTGTGAGTTTTATGACAAGTGTTCCAATAGTTTCATTTTTATAGATGTATTCTGCATTCTTTTTTATTTACAGACAAGTTATGTTTGTTTAAGCATTTTGATACTTCATCAAAATATTCAAGTTAGTACTATAGTACTCTTAGCTTTATATACAGCTCTCTCTGCTTTATCATTACTGATATCAATTGTATGTGTGTGGTTTTATTCTTCTGGCTTAATTGGCAGGAGATAATTCAACTTTGTTGAAATTTTGTTTCAGCTTCACTATTCTTCTGTGGGAATTTTGGGGTCTTCTAAGTATAGGATTGTGCCATCAGTAAAAAAAAAAAAAAAGAGATAATTGCCTTCTTTTTTTCCTATTGGTATCCCTTTTATCCTTTTCTTACCTCATCATTCTGGCTACGGTTTCAACAACTATATAGAACAGCAATGATTCAAGTGTACATCTTTTTATTGTTCCTTATTTTCGAGGATACGCTTTTAGCGTTTCTCCACTCAGTTTGATGTTGGCTTTGTGTTTGTCATATTAGCCTATGTGAAATTGAGGCAAGTTCCTAATGCCCCTAGTATCTTCAGTGTTTGTACAGTGAATGTATGGCTGCAAATTATTGAATGCTTTTTCTGCATCTACTGAGATTATGATATGATTTATGTGCTAAATTATATTTATTGATTTCAATATGTTCATTCAAGCTTGGCTACCTGGGGTGAATAATACTAATCATGGTGTACAGTCTTTTTATTGTGTTTTTGAATGCAAAATTCTAATATTTTATTAGGATTTTTGTATCTATTCATCAGGGATACTGGTTTGCAATAATGAGCAATAAGAATGATTCTGGAGGCTTAACCTGATTGTAATGGTAAAACATTACCTATGTGGACAGCTGCTGAATTTGGAAGGTTGGCTCTGATAGACAATAAAGATACACTCTTTATGAAAGATAGCATTTATTTTAGTATCAATCGGAAAGCAAACAAAAAGGAAAAGGCAAGAGAGAAAGAGGAAAAAATATATCAGAAGATCACAGGAAACATCAATACCTAAAGTTATCTAGGGAGGGAGTTCTGTGGCAGTTTTCCAAGATCTGGATTAGAAAGTCCTGGGCAGAGTGTCCTCTCCACAGGTGAAACTCCAAAGTCTCATTCCCGTTTAGGCTCCTTAAATACAAGTTAAAATAAAGAAAAGTTTCCATTTTGACAAACTATGTGACCTAGTAGTCCCCTTAGGGATACTTCTTCCCCCCCAAAAAAACAGCCAGATCCATGATGGGAGGAAGTAATAGCCTTAGGATAAGAAGAATCTGAGTTCCTGTGAGTGCCCCAAACCACTGAGAAGTCAGCATGTTTTAGATGTTCCATCAAGGTTATGCAAAGGTCTGGAAGGCATATAGACAGGAAAGATCTTTAATATTTTTCTCAGCCCTTTTCTGATTTCAAATTATACTGTAGAACAATAGAAACAAAAACAGCATGGTATTGCCACAAAAACAGATACCATATTCCAAGGAATAGAACAGAAGACATGGAGAAGAACCATACAGGTACAGTCATTTGAGACTCTACAAAGGTGCTGTAAACACACTTTGGATAAAAAATATCTTTTGACAAATTGTGTTGAAAAAAAAGTGGATATCCATATTTAGAGGAATTAAATCAGATCTTTAGTTCTCACCCTGCACAAAAATCAACTCAAAAAGGGGCTGAGGCTATAGCTCAGTTGGTAGAGTGCTTGCTTTTTATGCACACGGCCCTGGGTTCAAACCCCACCACCACACACACACACACACACAAAAATCAACTCAAAATAAATCAAAGACCTACAAGTTAGACAAGAAAGACAGCAAATATTTGATGAGAATATAGGATAAACCCTCCAACATATTAATGTGTCCATCAATTTTCTTAGTATGACTGCTAAAGTTCAAGGAATAAAGCCAAGAATCAATAAATGGCATTACATCAAATTGAAAAACTGCAGCACAACAAACTAAATAATTAAAGAGTGTGACAAGAAAGCCTACAGCAAGGGAGAAAATCTTTGGCAGCTGCTCTTTTGACCGGAGTAATATCCAGAGTATACAGAGAACTCAGAAGCATAACACCAAACAAGAAAACACCATCACAACAAAAAACAAACATTGTTCAACCTGCATAGCAATCAGGAATGCAAATCAACATAACAATGGCATTTAATTTCCAGAAGGATGGCCATTATCAAGAAACAACTAACACACCATCATTGCTGCTGAGGATTTGAGGCAATTGGTACACTAATATATTGTTGGTGGGACTGACAGTTCACACAACCAGTTTGGAAAGCAGTGTAGACATTCCTCAGTATACTAGGAATGGAACCATTTGACCCAGCTATCCCACTGCTTAAGATTTATCCAAAAACACACACACAAAAATCAGCATAATATAGTGATGCATGCATAGCCATGTTTGTAGCAACACAATAATAGCAATTTATGGAATTAGTCTAACAGATGAAGAGATGAAGAAAATGTTGTTTGTGTATGCAATGAGATTTTCCTCAGCCATAGTGGAGAATGAAGTCATGTCGTTTGCTGATATATGGATGGGAATTGAGAAACTTATGTTTTAGCAAAATAAGTCAAACTCAGAATGCCAAAAGTCAAATGTTTTCTCTCATATGTGGAAGCTAGGAAGGGATTAAAAAAAGAATAATGAAGGCGGTCTCATGAAGATAGAAAGGTAGAGCAAGAGGATTGAGAGGGAAAGAGAAGATATGGGGAAGAACTGAAAAATGAAATCTAACCAAATTATGTTGTGTTCATGTATGAATTTGCCACAGTGAATATGGTTCATTCACATATTCCATATATATATATAAAATCATTATGCACTAATTAATACAATAGTAGGAGGGAGGAGAGAAGAGAACAGTAGAGAAGAGCAAGTGCATCACAGGGAAGGAGGAAGAAGGTGAGAGAAGTTACTGAGAAATGAGACTGATCAAATTATGTGCATGTAAGAATATAGCCCAATAAATTCACCATTATGTACGATTATAATGTACCAAGAAAAATAGATGAAGGTCATGTACTAGTGGAGCACATGGTGAAAACAGACAGTCCTCTGCAGTTTGCTAGTGATATGTTCTGACTTCCATCTATCTATTTCAAGTAGGCCTTTGTGTAACTCCTACAGCTAAAATGATCAGATGAGAAAGACTCTTATTTAAGGTCAAAGAAGAATAGATTTGAAGAAGAAAAGAGCTACCTTTATTCCAAACCGATTTTATTTATTGAATGTATGTGTATTTGTGTGTGTGTGTGTAGCTTTAGGGTGAATGGGAAGCCTTTAAAATATTGTAAATGCAGCTTTGGTGACAGCAAATATAATTTATTCCAGTGAAATAACTGATCATTGACAAAATGTAATCATTTACCTTGCTAAAATGTTTAACAAAAGATATCATCTTTCAAAATAAATTAATAAAGTCTGTTTGGTCTGTTTGTTTCTTGTTTAAATATAAATGCATATAGTAATAAGAAATGTTAAGAATATGTCCATCATTTCTAGTAAAACTGGAACTTTTTTTCTGGTATGTTTGATCTTTAATACAGTTAATAAATACCCACAAGTTTTACTCTGCATTTGCAGTCTCAAGACAACTTTGACTAATTTAACAGAGCAGAATATCTGTGCATTCACCTACATTAAACTGACATGAAATAACAACAGCAAGAGTCACGCCTAATAGCACGTCTTCATTCCACCCAAGGCTTGACTGTAACGGCCAAGAGCACTTCAATTAAGTTTCATTGTTCTTTATTATATTTCCTCAATATATGTGTCTGATGTGATTGTTTCTGTTATCACAAGAGAAGAAAAGTTTTCATAAGGGTTAGGAGTAACTTTGGTTTCTCCATCATTTAATTCTAATGGGAAATCTAAGATTCTTAGAATAAAACTTTTTATGGCATTGTTTTTTTTTTTTTTTCTTTTGGGTTATTGCTTCCTAGTTCTGCTTAGAACACATAGTTAATGGAATTGTTCTCATGCACAATGGTAGATGGATTTCTATAACACACGAATGCACAATGATTGCAGAGAAAGAAAATGGAAGCAACCTCTATTAAGGCATATTTAAATGGTTTCTCCTACATTATGAAGAATTTTGAGCTAAAGAATTAGCTTGTCCGTTTAATAGAGAAATACATTTAGTTAAAATAAACCAGCTAATGTGGCTTAGGTAAGGGAAAACATGGGTCATTATTCTATATATTGCACTGCAGAAGAGAGAGAAGGGAAGAGGAAAGTTTAAAAGACTTGTGCACATTGTTTCCAAAGAGTGACAAAGTGTCACCTGCAAAAATAGAGAATGGACAGTTGGTGTGAATGACATCAACACTACAAAAGAACAACAACTGAGCCCTCAGAAGCAATACACATCTCAGCAAACACAGCTCTCAGATGCTGCTTGGCAATCTCAGATATGGGGATATAGGGACAAACCACTGGAACTTTCTGAGGGATTCAAAATAAGGATAGTAATTAGGAAGACCACCCGTGGTCACTAGTCATAGGATCCAGTTGAGAAGCCTACATTCTATGAGCATGAGCAGGGGCCAGGGTTTTTGTTAAGTGACCATTTTAATTCTTTAGCAAGCCGTGTGTAGTACCAAGTATGAGAGCTAAGAAATTAAACAATGATTATTCACAACTATGCACAGAAATTAGCAATATTTTATGTACATTGTATAATTCTTGGTACCTGATATTTCACCAACTAACTTGTTTTATTTTTACTTGAAGTTTTATTCTTGATGTTAATTCATGATGATATGGACATTATTTTTATGAAAATTTATATTTTTATATATGCATATATATATGTATATATATATATTTAGTAATATATGAAGATATATAAAAGATAATAAACACAAATCCAGAATTTCAAATATTTCTTTGTGGAAAAGGAGTAAATTTATTGTTGACTTATAAAAAGAATTCACTGGTGTTTTAAGTCTTATCCATTAATCATGTAAATAGATAATTTTTAGGTTCTCTCTATATTTTATACATTGACAATATTTCACAATAAATTTAATTTCACAATAAATTTAAACAAAATATTTTACAATACAATTCACAGATTGATGGAGATGTTACATAGTGTAATGCAGGAAGATAGGAATAAAGCATGAACATTGTAAGCTAGAATTTGAGAAGGACCTAAAATTAGAAAGAGGATCACTGAACACCTGATATGAGAGCCTGGACTATACTGAGTACTTTTCTTTCAACTTTTATCTTGGTCAGAGCTATTATCTCTTTCCACAGCGAAATGTCTTTCAGCTGAGAAAGTTCCACATTAATGGATTTTAAATAAACACCACTTATTTATATATGGATATACACACACATACATACATACCTATATCTACCTATATATCTACACATATATCTAAGTTTTACTTAAATCAAAATCTCTTTCAAAGCTTCTCATGGATTTTCTTGTTCAGTTATGTGCATTTTTGAACAGTCTTGGCAAATATAAACATGTGTCTTTTGTGACTACATGTATGTATGAACTACATAATTATACATTAAGTACTATATATGTTTGAGTGATATCTCCTGAATTATCTGTTGTTATTTTGTATTTATTTCACACAATGATCTCTAGTAAACAGAGACCTAGAACAAATTGTGATTGTGTTTTACTGCCCAGGTGAAGACAATAGCATAAATATTAGATATTGATTTTTGTTGACTTAATCTGTCATTTATCAGGACAATTTAGTGTATGGTGGGAAGGCATTCATGATTAATCAGGAAAAGTTGGACTTATTTTTTGCATTACCTTTGTCATTTTGAAGACATCTTTGAAGATTTTATAGATTATAATTTTTTTTAATTTATAAAAGAAAGAATTTCAATTAAATGATTTTGTAGATTTTATGTTGTATAAAAATTATGAGGTCATTTCTGATCAATAAAGATGGTTGAAAGTAAAAATACAGAGCCAGTGGCATATATAAATATTGACTTATCACATGAAATCAAAAGAGTTTTCTTATCTTTCCTTTTTATTCCCACTGTATAAACAACAAAACAAAATTTATGTTGTTTTTATACAAAGATACTTTTTGTGGTTCAGATCAAAATATAAGTTTCTAAACTCTAAACTCCAAATTTAAAAGTTGCATATATTTTTATTTTAAAATATACACTTAAATAAAATGCAACTGTTTCTTTTTAAATATAAAATAAAATATTTAAATGAATTTTATATCTGCCAAGTTGCAGCTTATGTAATCAGTTAGGTAAGTCAATTAAAACCTGCACAATAGCTTCATTTTGTCTTGTTAAAACCCATCCTAAATGAAAAAAGCAGTAATGATTTAAGTGGTAAAAACATTAGAGGAAAAAAATTATCAGTCCAAGAGCTACATATACTTCTGTCTATATTATCAAAAATTTATTTCCTGCCCTCCAGAAAGTTGCTTATATATATGCTTCATATTTCTACATGTTTAGTCCTTGAAATGCTTCTGAAAAACTTGCACTTTATTGAAAATCAGCAAGTAATTTACCATCTGTTTGCAAAGCAGGAATATCAGGGCAACACACCACTCTGTGGTACAAGTCCAAAACCCTAACTGAAATGTACAAGGCACATATGCCTACAAATGTGCTTTAAAAGCAGGAGCCAACTGGTGTGCTCAGCATTTCAAACCTGGTCTGTATGTGCATTACCTATAAATAACAAAGCTGTGGGTTAATGACTTTAAACGATAATTTGCAGCAGAACCTAGCACTCATTCTGGCTAATAATCAGCAAATTTGTTGACATTAATGATTTTTGCAGATCAGATCTCACTTTAAATCACTAACCATGGGTAAGATTTATAATTATGTTTTCCTAGTTGTAAGACTTTAGTTATTTACTATCTTAGAGCATGGATTTATTCATTTCCATCTAGGGATGTTGAAAGGATTGAACTAAAATAATTATATAAGCCATATCATAACCTTGATAATTTGTCACTATTTTTTATATTATCATTTGCTTTGACCTTATGAATAGTCTGCTAGTTATGATTGGTTAGTTATTATAGAAGTGGGTTCCCAGTAAAAGACTACATTGTCCCCATTCCTTCTCCCATGTATATGCTCTCTCTCCTCTGCCCTCCACCATGGAACGTTCCAGCAATAAGGTGCTCACTAGATACTTCAGGAGTATAAGATTATAAATCATCCAGTTTCCAATATTCTGTTATAGCAGCACAAGATAGACTAAGACAATAATTGACAATGAGAAGTAAGGCTATTACTATAAAAATATGTAAAAATGTGGAAGCAGCTTTGGAATTGGGTAGTGTGTAGAGGCTGGAAGAACTTGGAAAAGCAGACTACAAAATGACTAGATTGCCATAATTGGATCATCAAGGGCAATTCTGATTGGTGCTCATAAGACAAGAGCTGTAGGGAAAACCAATTCTTCAAAGAAGACCACTGTAACACTTAAGTGGTCATGATCAGAAGCTTGTAGAGATATTAAGAAAAAGGCTGCTCTGATTTGGATTCAGTCAGAAAAGAGAAACAAGGAACTTGAAACTGGATCCTATTACATAATTTCAAAGGATGTGGCAGAAAATTGTGTCCTAGGACACAAGCAAACTTTAAGGTGGCAAACTAGGATATTTTGTGGAAGAAATGCATAAGCAAAATGTTGAAGGAGTGGTGCAGTTACTTTTAACTCCAGATAGTAAATAGGAAAGGAAAGATATGATTTAACAATATGATTTTTAACAATAAAGATAACTGACTAAAAAATCTGGAAATAGTACACAGCCTGGCCATAGAAGCAAAAATGCATTTTAGGAAGGATAATCCAAGTGTGTGGCCAAGTGACCATTTATAAATGACTGTATAGATAAAGATAGTGTTCATCAACACATCGGGAGAATAACCCAGAATGAGTTTTGAGATCTTTGAATCAAACTAAGACCTTAATAGCCAGGCTTCCAAAGAATCACTTGTGGAACTCAGCACTAACTATCCTGCCTCCCACTCCAAGACTCTGCTCCCTGCATTATGGCCATTTGGCCATTTGGCCATGTGAGCCACAACTCTGCAAACCCAGGTGGGGCTCATGCCACCCCAAAAGATGCAAGTTACAAACCTTGGTAGGTTTCACATAGTACAGACTCAATAAACACTGAGTACATGAACTGTGGGGCACAGTGGCTTCCATCTGGATTTTAGAGTCTGTCACTGACACAGCCTGCAGGGACAGGTGTAACTTTTCACATGGACAGAGCCTTTCCCATGGACAGAGTACCCGTGAGGGCATTGTCCAGTGGAGCCCCCAGTAGATTCTGGGCCATTGCCCTGTGTCCTCATTTGGCAATGGTTTGTGAGCCAGGGAAGGGGTTAGGGCCACAGGGCCCAAGGACGATACCATCACCGGAACACAAACTCAGCCTGGGAAAGCTGCAAGCCTGAGACTCCAACCCATGAGGCCTGCTGGATGGACTGAGCCTAGTGACACTGAGAGGAATTTGAGGATACAGAAAAAGAAAGCTACACTGTGTCTCAAAGGACAATGCTCCTGAGTTGGAATCCAGGAAACACCCATGAACCTTTGACATGAAAAGTAAACAAATTTAGTGGAAGTAATCTGTGTCCTGCACCCAGCTATGCATTCAAAGTTTGTTAACTCACTTGAATGTTGAAATACCTGATTGGAGTTGTATTATTTTTATCCCCATCTCAGAGAGGAAGAAATGAGCATTTACAGATCATCGACAAATTGATCAAGTTCCTAAAGTTAGTAAGCACCAAACCCAGGGTTAAAAAAGAGGGATGAAAACTGAATCTAGCAGACCCAGTTCCTCTTCCCCAAAGGGTTAAGTATTCTGACACACATGAAGAAAATCAAATTAGAATTTCAGTCATTAAAAAGATCACTGTTAACTAGTCCCCTCCCTGCTTGGTGGGAATTTAAGTGTGTCCAGGTTTTAAAATTGTATTGAGTATAACTTGCACTAGATGAGATCCTAAAAAGTCAGGTCTATCTCTCCAGCACTTCACCATTATCTCAGGTGTGAGGGTTAGACTTATACAAATGCATCTCCTAGAACCCAAAGCTAGTGCAAGACCCAGGAACTCCCCAACCCAAACTCCATTTATCCTTTGAAATTCCTTATCTTTCTCTAGGTCCCATATCTCTGCCTGTCACTGTAAATTAGAATTACCTTTAGGGTTCATAAAAACTAGAAAAATGATGGTTATAGAATGTTTACATCTCCATATGAGAAAAGAATCTATTTGACCCTCAGGTGTGATACAACGAGAAAAACTATCACGGAGAGGCTTTTAGTATAAATATCTACATGAGTGAAATGTTAATATAGTAGTGCATGAAATCAATAGAAATTAAATATTATAATTAAATATAGGAACATCTCGTTACACATCGCCTATCTCAAAGCTATAATGTTTTAGATTGCTGAAAATCAAAATCAATCATGTCATTATGTATTATATTTCCTTGGTTTAAATACTTTAAAAATACTTTTTTAGCATATAAACATTTGAAAGAAATAAATTAATGTCATTCTCTTTGACATTATGCTTATGTTTTCAATTTATACTTGGAAGTTTGGAAACAGAGAAATAAATTATGTGGCTGCTTCACATTAGTGTGAAAACTCTTCTGACACTGTAAAAATAACAACAGCATTAAGTTACTTAAATAATTTGTGGTGTTTGAAGAAAGCTCATTAGCACCTTGTAAATTTTCACATAGCCTGTGTTATAACTTCATTTCCAGAAGAGCTATCATAGCACAAAAACAAATCCCATGTGCAATTAATAACTGAAAGATTCACTGAATGATTTTGAATAGAAGACACTACATAATAAAGAATAAATTTTCAACTCGGTATGTAGGGCTGAAACATTAATAAGAGTTATATTAGTAGAAATTATTCTATTCTTTTCTTTTTTATCTCACCACCCACTTGGAAGATTAGCTCCACACTACAGTTTCTGCAATTTAGCAGATAATTCTATTGGAAAGTAAAGCCAGGATATTTTTATGAGTTTAGATCATGCTCCTTAAAAATTTTAATGAATTATTTTCCTGCATATATGGTTTTATGTCAGCTTATTTTTTGACATAAATAATATAAAAGAATATATCAGAACTCCACATGTGCCATCAAATACCTTTCTGGTTTAAAATTCAACAAATAAACAAACCCTTAGAATAGAGGGAGAACTTTGCTTACTCACATACCTGCAGGCTGAAAAGAACTTTGGCCACGTAAATAAGGAAACACAGCTGAACCTAACAGCTGCTGTGTCCTGTTCTAAAGACTCTTGGGATTGGTAAAGGGACAGTAGCATGAATCTCTACTATAGCCCAATTCCTCATAACTCCAGCTCCTCAGCTCATCCCCCAGGTCCCTGGAAAGATGACAAGGGAGGAGGACTGGGTGCTGGACTGAGAGTTACTGCCATAGTCATCCTAAGCTTTATGGAGGCCGATGAAGAAGGCTACACCCATGAAGACAAGTGAAAGGGCCTCAGTCCTGCAGTTCCTAGAGGACAGAAGTCTGCGGATCCCACCCTCTGCTTTCACTGCTGAGAACAGACTGATCTGCATGGAAATGGAATAAATATCTGAAAAGACAATCAAAGGGCCCCTAATGTGTTTCAGGGATTTTATATCCCAAATGAAAAATAACATCAGAAATTCTGTATAATATATATATATATATAAATACTGTCTTGCTATTTGATAAAAACTAAAAGGAGAAAAATTTTAAAAATTAAAAAAAATGTACAATAAAGGTATCTAAAACATTTCTTAAGTAGATCTTAAAAAGAACTAACCAAGATATATGACACATTGAAGCAAAATAATTAAAATGCATATTGATGTATTTTCTAATTCACACCTATAACATTTGCGAACCCTCATACTGGAAGGAATATCTGTAACAGTAAAACTGGCAGTAGCTTTGTATTAATAATACACACAAAACTGCTACAAAAGTATAAAATAGTGTGATAAAAATACATAGGTGATTTTTTTTGAAGAAAAATACTTATTTTGGTGTATAGAAGCAAATTTTTTAAAAAGGAGAGAAAGTAACCAAAGAGAAGTATTTGGAAATCCAAGCTTTTATGAGGAGAAAGAAGGTAGGTTCAGAAAGTAACTCAGGTATAAACACTGGCTATATGAAATCAAAAGTTTAGAAATCCAAAGAAATGGCCAATAATCATGGAGAATAAGTTCATAAGGATTTGAGAGTACTAAAGAAGAAAATTCAGAAGGAAATTTCTTCTGGATTTCAGAAATACTAAGAAACAGTGACTTCTGTGCCCACTCCCTCTTTTGAAAAAGCACGTCAAGAGTAGGATCCTAAGACAGTCTCACTATTTTATATTGTCTACCTATAAAAAGGGAAATTGGTAAATATTCTCTTTGGTTCACAGGTCTTTGTCAAGAGGAATTCCACATAAGAAGCCATTGAATAAATCCTAATTTTATTGATTAGATTAAAAAATTTTAATGGATAAGAATTTTCGGAGTTTAGGGTGAGGGTGAGAGTATTTTGTGTAAAGACGGATATGAATCGATGTAGTCACAATGAACAATCTGGTAGCCCACTTCTGATACAGCCCCAATGATAGCTTCTTTCTGGTATTCAGAACCTTAAGAAATTCTCTTTCTTAATAAATAGAACTGATGTCACCATAAAGATATTTGTAAGTATGACAAAAGTAAAGTGAATTCTCACATTTTTATGAAAATCTTTGTTTCCTTAATACAAAATAATAATGGTAGATGAGAATTCTTGAATAATTTTTGGATAGAATAGTGGTATGAAAAAATACTTTCTTTACTGTCATGGTATATCCTCACACAGAAAGACTCTCAAAGAGATCAATTGATTAACTAAATACATGAACAAAAAGGTTTATAGAATAAAGTGAGTCGGTGTCTAAGTCATAAATAATAAAATAATGAAAGATGAAAAAAATAGGAATATAGTTTAAGAAGTACCTATATTTCCAGTCACAGCAAAGGTGTGGAAGGCTTCCGTGGGCTAGCTATAGGTCATAACACATGGAAAAAAAAACCATTGTGTTCTTGTTTTTAAAGAGAACCTTTTCAGGGGGTACCATTTGGAAGTGAAATGTCCCTAACAGTCCATGTGGTGATGGTTTTAGTTCCCAGACTGTGCTGCTCTTTGGAAGTGGTGGAAACATTAGGAGTTGAGGCCTAATTGGAGGGCTTAGGTCATGGGGCGGGGGGCGTGGTCTAAAGGGAAGAGTGAACTCTAGCACCTTCCTTCTCCATTCTTTGGCATTTCAGCCATGAGATGAAAGGTCTCCCTCCTCCATGCACGCCCACCATGATGTGCTGTGTCACACAGACCAAAAGCAATAGAACCAACAAACCCTGACTGAAACCTCCCAAACCTTGGGCCAACAGCAACCTTTCCTCTTTCTAAGTTGATTACCTCAGGCAAGTTGTCTCACCAGTCGAAGGTAAGAAATAGTAACACATGATAAGGAATAAAAACACAGGGATTCGAAGGGGTTCCTTGAAGTAATCATTGGAGTAATGAGCGGCCAAGAAGACGGATCCATTTATCCAAATCAAGGAACGTTTGCTAAATATTACCAGTGGTGTGGAATAGTCAGTGAAGCAGGAAGGTGTCCACTAGACATAAATTCTTCCCAAGTGCACTGAGTAGTGACATTAATGCCATGTTATCAGATTCTGGTATAACAGCCAGGTACGAAACTTACTGGCTCACTTTTCTCTTTTTTCTAAATGCCAATATGGAAAAGCCAACCTTCCCTGGCAGCAAGATTCTTTTCTAAAATATACTTCATTTGAGTGACAAGAGAGTTTGTTTTCGGTCAAATTTGGATTACTTTGCCTTTCTTTCTTTCTTCCTTTAATTGATTGATTGTGTGTGTGTGTGTGTGTGTGTGTGTGTGTGTGTTGCTCGGAATAAAGCCCAGGACCTTTTGCATGGTAGGCAAATGTTCTGTCCCTGAGCTACATCCCTGGGTTGCATATCTTAACAGGAATTCTTAACATTATAATGCTGTCAGTCATTTCCATTGTATCTGTGGGCTCTTTTATTTGTTTGTTTGTATTTTTTGTTTAAGATTGATATAAAAAATCCATGAGATCTCTTAAGAGTTCATTCAACAACAAGAGAAATATAATACCCACTAAGTAAACTTTAAAAGTTACTTTAAGGAAAAAATTATAATTATTTTATAATAATGTTCTTACAACTGTGCTTTTTCAAAATGCCATTTCAAATGACACGTAGCTTCTCTACCTGAACTCAGTGTGCTATAGAATTCACAGGAAATAGGCTATTTAAAAAATACAGGTTCTCTTTATAAATACATTCATTTACCCATCCCCAAAGTTACATATATCCATCTCCCACGTCTCCTAGTGTCATCTCAACACAGGGTTATACAGCATTTCTATTTCTTCTTCCAAAGATAAAATTCAATTCAAGTTGCTTTCTCTTAGTTATATTAACTCAGATAACAAGACTTTGGGGTAGGGTGTGTATTGGGTTGTTTTTACCAATTTGATTCAATAGGTTGCGTATCATGATGAACCTACACTGGCTTTACTACTGTGAATTCAATTAGTCCCATGTCACATGGAGCAGAAAATACAATTGCCCCATTTTCATGTTACCTGCTTTAAAATTGGGTCCAATGTAAAGAACCAGAAATTCTTCCAGTCATGATTTTAAGGACTTTACATATATTGATACATTTAATTTTTCTTAGGGTTGTCCTTATATGTCAAGTCCTATTACTATGTGAATGAGGAAATGGAGGAACACTGAGTTAAAGTGACTTTCTGAAAGTCACACAGATAGATGGGGACAGGGGTCAAGTACACACTCCACTCCTGCAACAGGGCTCCGTAATGCCATGCTCTTATTCTGTACCCTGTGCTCCTGGGATCCTGACACTGTATGTTACAGCTGTTGTTTTTAGCCATGTCATATATAAAACAAAAAGACATTAAACAAACTTAAGACACAGGTAATTTTAATGATCATAAAAATGCAAGAAAATAAATCATAATTTTTATTCCTCAAGAATCTTAAAATGTACCTGAATTTTCAAAAGACTTATAAATAATGCATCTTTAGTTGTTTGGGGAAAATGTGCTGTGGGTCTATAGGATTCTATTAAATATTGATTATGAAGTACTATAATTTTGGATCATTCATTTAATCAAAAATAACTCTATGATAAATAAAAATTTGGAAAATAATTAGCATTTTAGAAAAATTAAAAATTGCCTCCTTTTTAAAAGTATTTATTTTTCGTTGACATACTTTTTCTATTCAGTCTTTTGTACTCTTTTGTTTTTCATTTGAAATGAGTATTTTTTTTCTTGAGTATGCTGAGACTTAGAAGCCTCCCCTTTAGATATATATTATAAAATATTTTGGTCTATTGTATGAAAATATCTGATTCAATATTAAATGAATCAGTGATATTAAAATGTAAGGTAGGGCATTAATTGTTCTCTTATGAATTTGAAACATTAAATATTAAAAAATTCAATATTGATTTACATACTCTAATTTTATTATTAGTTCAAGACAATACAATGATCTTCACATATCACACATTTGATTCAAATAGGGTCTGAATTCTCATTTTTCCACATGTACAGATTGCAGGATCACACTGGTTATACATCCATGTGTATACATAAAGCAATCCTAGTGTCAGTTGTATTTTGCTGTCCTCCCTATTCCTCCTTCCCTCCCCTCCCATCCTTATTGTCTACCCATTCTACTGTGACACTTATCTCTTTCTCTCTCTTTCTCTCTCTCTCTCTCTCTCTTTCTTCCCTTCCCCCTCACACCATCATATATGTATTTTGTGAACCCATGAGGGTCTCCTTCCGTCTTCTGTGCATTTCCCCTTCTCCCTCCCTTTCCCTCCCTCCTCTTTTCCTTATTTCGTGGTAATCTTCTTGTCATGCTCTTCCTTCCTACTCTGTTGTGAGTCACTTCCCTTATATCAGAGAAGACATTCCGCATTTGTTTTTTAGGGATTGGCTAACTTCGCCTAGCATAATTTGCTCTAGTGCCATCCATTTCCCTGCCCATGCCATGATTTTGTTATTTTTTAGTGCTGAGTGATATTCCATTGTGTATAAATGCCACATTTTTAATCCATTCATCTGTTGAAGTGCATCTGGGTTGGTTCCACAGTCTAGCTATTGTGAATTGTGCTGCTATGAACATTAATGTAGCTGTGTCCCTGTAGTATGCTCTTTTTAGGTCTTTTGGTTATAGTCCAAGAAGGGGAATAGCTGGGTCAAATGGTGGTTTCATTCCCAGCTTTCCAAGGAGATACTGCTCTCCAAATTGGCTGCACCAGTTTGTAGTCCCACCAGCAATGTACAAGAGTATCTTTTTCCCCACATCCTCCCCAGCACTTGTTGTTGTTTGACTTCATAATGGCTGCATTTCTTACTGGAGTGAGATGGTATCTGAGAGTGGTTTTAATTTGCATTTCTCTGATAGCTAGAGATGGTGAGCATTTTTTTGGGTACTTGTTGATTGATGGTATATCTTCCTCTGTGAAGTGTGTGTTTAGATCTTTGGCCCATTTGTTGATTGGGTTATTTGTTTTGTTGTTGTTGTTGTTGTTGTTGTTATTGTTTAAATTTTTGAGTTCTTTGTATACTCTGGAGATTAGCCCTCTATCTGAAGTGTGAGGGGTAAAAATTTATTCCCAGGATGTAGGCTCCCTATTTACCCCTCTTATTGTTTCTCTTGCTGAGAAAAAAACTTTTTAGTTTGAATATGTCCCATTTGTTGATTGTTGATTTTAACTCTTGTGCTATAGGGGGTCCTATTAAGGAATTTGGAGCCCGATCCCATGAGATGGAGATTAGGGCCAACTTTTTCTTCTATTAGATGCAGAGTCTCTGGTTTGATTCCTAGCTCTTTGATCCATTTTGAGTTAACTTTTGTGCCTGGTGAGAGAAAGGGATTCAATTTCATTTTGTTGCATATGGATTTCCAATTTTCCCAGCACCATTTGTTGAAGATGCTATTCTTTCTCCATTGCATGCTTTTAGCACCTTTGTCTAATATGAGGTAGTTGTAATTTTTTTGAAAAGTTTCTTGAGCCTCTATTGTGTGAAATATATAAGGTATGAAGAGAGGAATATATCTGGTTGTAGTGCAATTACGTTAGCAAATTTGATGTGCCCAACACATCTCTTCCCAAATTCTTATTAAAAGACACACTGTTGCCCCCAGACAGTACAGAAATATGAAATCCGTTGTAAAAAAATAAACGTTCATGAACTGCACAGACTCTGTAATTCAAACCACACCATCAGAACAATTTTGGCAAAACATAGGGGAAAGAACAGATATTCAGTTATTTCCCTTTTCTGTCCTTAATTCTAGGTGGCACTGTCTGAACTAAATGAAAAACAAGGATTTAATTGTGCATTTTTCAATGAATCAGACAGAAAGAGACTTTATTGTATTCTGGGACGTTTAGTCACTAAAGGAAAAGAAAATGTAAAGACAAATCTTAAATGCTAATGAGTGTTTTTATTATGGGGTAGGCAATAAAAAAAAAAACATCATACTGTACTACTAGATTTTATTCCTGGTGTAAATAAAACAAAGATATCAGAAATATCAAAAGGAAAGAGACAAATGTAAACCAAGGTCAATGAAATACGATTGAGTTGTAATAAAAATACTGAGGACAAGTGTAAGTGTGTAAGTACTCCTAAACATACAAAGAATGTGAAACGTTTTTTAAAAATTAAAGTGTATTTTAATGTTAAGAAATGACTTTAGTGCTGGGGTTGTGGCTCAGTTGTAGAGTGCTTGCTTAGCATGTTTGGGCAGTGGGTTCAATTCTCAGTACCACATATAAAAAAATAAAATAAAGGTCCATCAACAACTAAAAAAAGAAAGAAATGACTTTAAAAATGACAAATTATAAACATACATTAAGTAAAAAATATAGAAAGGGTTGAAATATGAACAATAAGTAAAACAAGTGATAAGTGGGACATGATGAGCCACTTTGCTTGAAAAATTATTATTTCATGCAACGTTTGTATAGACAATGACAATTTGGAAGTTCTAATAAAAGTAGTGATAAAAGCACCGAAAACAAGTAAAGAAAAAATGTTTTTTTTTTGAGAGTTTAATAAAGATCTATCCTCCTGTGAAATATTAGGGTCGAAAAAGTAAATTAGGTCATTAGTAAGGTAAAACTCATAGGAATCTCTTGAAGTTTATGCCCTCAGAAAAGTGTATCTTATGGTTATAAATTGTTAAAAAAAATGTGTAATGAATCAAATATAAAATACTTGAACTTCCAAAGAGAGAGATTGTTTTATGACCTTATTCCGTAATCTCTAATTAATATAGGCATCAAATTAAAATTTAATTTTTAAGAAAATAAGAAAAATATAACTATTTTATATCTAATATTAATAAATTATTAAATCTGTCCACCATTTATAAAATAATACCTATTCTTAAGCTTTTTAGTATAAAACAAAGCAATATGAAGGTAAATGAATCAAATAAAATTAAAGGAACAAGGAGGAATAGTCATATAGTCGCAGAAGACACAAGACCAAGATGGCAGAGGAGAAACCAGCTTTGAGAAAAAAAATTATAGACCCATATCTTTAATGAACACATATGCAAATTCCCTAATAAAATACTTGCCCACTGTATCCACAGTACACTAAAAAAGTTATGCACCATTATCAAGTTAGTTTCATTCCAGGAATGCAAATATAGTTCATCATAAATCAATAAATATAATACTCCACTTAAACAGAATCTAGGACAAAAATCATATGATAAACCCCAACAGATGAAGAAAAAAATCTTTGAGAAAATTCAATATGCCTGCATGAATGAAAACCATAGACAATTAGAGATAGAAGTAGCGTACCTCAAAATGATTGCCAAACACACCGCCAACTTCATTCTGAAAGAGGAAAAGTTTAAAGTGCTACCTCTAACCTCAGTAACAAGACAAGGATGCCCATTCTCACCACTCCTATTCAACAGAGTACTTGAAATTTGAGCCTTAAGGGAAATCTTACCTGAACCCTGTACTGAGGTTCAATCTACCTATCATAGAATGATAAAACAAATTTCACATCAATTATTAAAACATATCTTTTTTATTTTATTAATTTGAGCCATGCTTATCTTATTTCAGCCTAAGTTACCCTGTTGTTATAGTTTTGTCTGGTTTGCTCACCATTTTATTGCCAGATCTTAGAACAACACATTACTCATTGTAGGAAGTTGACAGTCATCCATTTATCCACGTTATTGTTATGCACTGTTAATACAAAAGTATATAATGTCAAATGACTGAATGAATATATTCAAGATCCTTTCCAGTTCTAATCTCAATAAAAATATTTTTAGCATCTTCTATAAAAGTCCATTCATGTGATATAAAAATTGGTAAAACTTGTTCAAAATAACACAAATAGCTGGGTATAGTGGTAACAGGGTGAGGCAGGAGGACCACAAGTCCTAGGTCAATGTGGGCAACTTAAAGACACTCTCTTGAAAAACAAACAAACAAACAAAAAGGTCTGGGAATGTAGTTCAGTTGTATAGCGTCCTTGGGTTCAATTCCTAATACCACAAAACAAAACAAACACACACACACACACACACAAAAAAAATACCATTTATTATGTAGATATAAAAATCTTGAAATTTTTAATTAAATCAAATTCAATATAATAGTCAGTGATTCATGAACAAAATTTAAGGTTTTGACCAGGACTACAAAAATAGCATAATATTTAGACATATTATGATAGTGCAGTATATTTGTAGACAACATATGATGAATCAGAAAAGAAATATATCTTAAGTTGTTGCTATTACTGATTTTAATGGTGAGACATCAATCATAGAGACATTCTTATCAATATCATTGAATGAAGTTCTGAAGTTCTGTTAATGTAGTAAAAAGCAAGAAGCAAGAATATTATATATGAAATACACACAGTATAAATAAAAATATTTTATGTATCCATTTGTTTATGTTTTATATAAAAAATTAGGACATAAGATGTTTCTTTATTTCCAAATAAATGCCTCTTTTCTGAAGAGATGAAGTTTTTTATGAAAGGTTTGGCTTACATATGAAGAGGAGGATGAATAGCACAAATCCTCAGAGAACGGAATTGCTCCTGTCTATCTACTTATTGAAGTCCAGGATTCAGATAAGTATGTGAACCATGTGGAAAGGATTTATACTCTCTGCAGGTGGAAATGTAACTGGAAATGCTTCCATGAACAAAGGATGCATGGTTTTATGGGGTCAGTATGTCATCCATCTCCTTCACCACAGACATATGCTTCAGTACAAGATAAAACATGTTTCCTATTAAAAACGAAAGTGAGTCTTATTAAGTATTCTTCTGTGGGGATAGAAGTTAGGTCCCAATATTGTGCAAGAAACAACCTTGAATGTTCTATAATCCCAAAATCTACATGTTGAAGCTTCTCTGTTTTATTAGATGCAAGAAAAAAATTGTCCAGCCTTTGGGCATGACACCTTACATTATTATGACTTCTCAAAACACAATTTCTCGAGCCTTCATGCAGTGTTCAGAATTTCTTGATTTGGGAAAATACATACAAATTTCTTTCTTTCTGAGAAATTCTTTTGCACAGCTTCGCCTGATAGACTCTCTAAAAGCCATGTCTCCCTCCTGCTGGAAGTGTGGCATGCCCACCCACATTTCCAGTCACCATCTAGAGGCACTGTGTCAGGACTTGGCATGGCTAAAAGATAAAACTCCTTTATACGGATCAGAACATACTGCTTGCAGGACATAGGGATGACTTCATGGTCGCCTGGGAAAGAAATGTATTTTTCCTATATGGGACACCCCCAGTGGAAATCAGGAGAGCAAACACTGTGTGTGTTGACTAATTGGAGAAGATACTGAAAAGCATAATATGTCAGACAGTGGCTTGAGAGAGTTTTGTTGGTTATGAGGTTCTTTAAAAATATTGGGGAAAGCCAGGAGCAGTAGCATACACCTGTAATCTCAGCAGCTTAGAAGGCTGAGGCAGGAGAATGATAGCCTCAGAAATTGAGGAAGATCAAAATAGGGCTGTTAATGTGGCTAAGAGTTCCCAGGTTCAGTCTGAGGTGTACAGAGGGGTGAATGAGTCCTTGCTTTGAAAGGCCCAGAAACAGAGGCGACATTTCCCTTGGTAGTTTCTCCATGCAAAAGTGCTGCTGGAAAACCACCCAGTTGATGGTGATGCCCTGTTAAAAGGGGGGTTCTGTGCTAGCCACAGAATTTATTCCTTCATAGCCTGGAGTTCAAATGCCAGCTGCCAGGAGGTAGGGAGTTATGGGTGCAAGCTGATAAGCCCTAATTGAGCTGTGTTACCCTCAACTTCTGTTTTATTTATCATGAAGAATTGAAGAAGCTTTCTCAAAATAAATCCTTTTGATGTGTAAAACCTCTATAATAAACATGCTGAGCCTCCCTATGGTCAATCTTCTTTCACCAGAAGATTTGCTGATCCATTGGGTTTCACTTTTTCCTGCATTTGTCTTTTTGTCTTTTTTCCAATCCCTTTACCACCCAGTTTGGTAAACTGAGTAAAAAGTCATGAAGGCGTGACACCCAGGTACAACAACAACGACAAATGGGGAAAAAGAAAAAAGAAACTTTTTGGAAAAGAAAGGGATTTGTTATTCTAAAGCAAACGAAATCGAATTGAGAATTACATCAGTGTGAGAACTGAAGATAAAGTTGGTTAAAAATGTCTGTAAGTGACTTTTCAAAATCCCATGTAAAATATCACTATAATATAAAAAAATCTGAAAAAAATAATATATACTTTCAGATTCCAAGTTTATTAGACTATAGCCAATTTGGGGAATTTAATGCAATAATAGAGTACGCATACAGTGAATATGATAAATCTTAATAAAATGTTGGAATTATTATTGATGTTCTTAAGCAATTATAATTTACAAATATTTGATGTTCCAGGAAAGACTGACACAGGGAATCATACAAGGATATGTTATAAGGATGTCACGGAACACAATTTCCTTCCCTGATCTTCTCAGGTTAACTAAAAACTAAATTTTGATTCACCATTAAAACATTGCAAATGTTAGGAGTTTTGGTAAATGGTAGGCTAATGATAATCTTTGGTATTTATTCAAATAAATTAAAAATTTATAGACTTACAAAAAAGAACACAACAATGTTTAAAGGAGCTTTACTCATAATTCCCAAACTTGGAATCAGTCCTCTGATAAATTAAAGAAAAAACTATGGCACATTCATAAAATGAAATATGTGTTTGGTGATAAAAGGAAATGCATGTCACTCTGTCCTGTAGAGAGAGGAGGAAGTTAAGTTTACTCTCTTTCTGGGAGGTAAAGTGATTTAAAAAATGAGAATGTGGTTTAAATTTATGAAAAGAAGGTTATGAACATGAAGACTGAGATTCATACCTCATTTTCAAACTTTGAGGAAAAGTATGAAATCAAACTCTGTGTTTTGTTAATGAGAGTAAGTTGCACTTAGCAGACTATTAACTGGAACTTGAATTTATACCACACTTATATGGACTCAGGGAATGCGAAACAGATGCAGCGGGAGAATAAGTGAATTTTTCTGAGAAAAGTTGATAATACAAAAAAAAAACCCACTTCTAAATATGTGACAATATAATTTGGTGGTATTCATTAGCCTTCCATATTACATGTACATGTGAGTATGAATATGAAATTTTGGGCCCCAAGATGCTTTCATTTAACCGACCTACCAATTCTGACTTTTTCATGCCAGCATAGGCATGTGTGATGGGTTTACCATCCCCTTTGTTTGCACAATCTACTGCTCTTCACCTGCAAAACTCTTTTTTAAAATCCTCAATTTCCTGATCCAATGACATTTCAGGTAGAGGCAGACAGTTCAAACTCCAAGCTCTGTGCTTCCTCAAAAATTTATTTATGCTTTTATCAATAAATGTAACACAATTTAATATTTACCTCTTAAAATGATACATTAACCCTTTGGAATGTGAGAACCTTAAAGAGAGGAGTTCTGACCTCTGATCTTGTCCCAATAGAACCCCAAACATAAGGAGGTAGACCTCCAGCAAGTGCCGGTTCCTCTCTGTGGTGAAGTGTGTTTCAGGTCTACTTGCTGCTGTACCCTTTTCGCCCATTATTCTTTTTGCCACCTTTACCAAAGAAACAGAGCCCTGGAGCAACTGACGCATATCCTTACTCATGATGCTAATAATTCTAAATGCACCCAGAGATGTGTATTTTTTGAAAAGTAAGTGATGGCAGTGTAACACCCTATCGACAATCATTGCCAGGAACAATTATTCAGTGTTTACCAGGCACCACCTTGCCTGTTGGCTTTTAGTGTTTCATCAGACCTACTTGCCCAAACAAGTAAGCTGGTAAAGTCTACTTCCCATTATGTAGACAAAAAATGAATAGCAGATTTTTGACAAAAACACACATCACTAATTTCATTAGATTGAGGAAATACTTAAAGACAAAATAGGATATTTTCATTTCTATTATGTATCAGTTATTTGATTAATGCCTTTAGGAATAAATAGAGTAATCCAAAATATATATGTGATGATTTTTATGGCATTTAAAGAAAATATTATGTTGATATATTCATATTGAAAATCTATTAGCTGATGTCAATTAAATGAATTGATTTTGTTTCTAACCTCTGAAAATTTAAATAGAAAGCCCTTTATTTTGTAAATATGTAAATGAATATTTAGAGAAATCGATTTAATGCATAAAATCATTACTGCTCTAATTTAAGATGGAAATAATTTACTTTCCATCCATTAACTGAAAATAAATATATACTAATCAAGTACCAAAGGTAAGTGTAATAAAACATGAGAGAAAGTAAAATTAGTTTATGGTTTAATTTCAGAACCACTCTTTTTTTCTTAGGAATACAAATACTACATTATAAATACATTTACTCAAATCAATTTTTAAATTATTATTCTAATACTGTCAATCCAATATGATTTTGGGGTACTGGAAGTCATATTTAAAAGTGAAAATTATCAATTTTAATTAAACTTTAGGACCAAGAATGGGAAATCATCTCTATACTGCTTTCTAATATAATAGACATTTAAGTTAAATGAAAATGTATTAATTACATTGAATTGAAGCTAAGAAACATTTTGTTTTATTTGCTTAAAAACTTTCTGGGAAATAATCATGGGCCCAATTCTAAGAAATAATAAGGTCTTATGTTTTCGTGTATAACGTATTCATACATGGAAAATTGTATAAGTACAAACACATATATTAAGGCTTTCAAGGGAAATAACATAGATGGTGACTTTAAAATCATTTAATTTGGAAATGAGAAATATGTTGTTCATACTGGGAATATAATGTGGGCATATTGTGTTTCTGGGAGGATTTAGGAGGTGAAGCTACTGCTTTTATGTGTAAATCTGTGTGGTGGCTTCCTGTGACATTTCTTTCCACATTCTGGGAGGACATTCTCAAGGGAGACATATTTCCCCCATGTTGGTAGATGAGGGGTTTATGTAGATGGGTTCAGCTAGCCATAATTTGTTTTGCTAATAAAGAACAGAGAGAATACTACAGAAGGTGTTTTGGGTTTTTTGTTTGTTTTTCTTCTTTTCCTCAAATATAGAGCAGTCTGATGGAACCATCCTCCTGGGTTTTCAGGAAAGAATAAAAACATGGATAAGTATAGATAATAAAATGCTATTTTTTTAATCAATGTCATTTGACTATTTTATAAATTCCCATCAACATCCATTCCTATGTAATCAATATCATATTGTGTCTTTAATTAGCACTTCTTTCAGCCTGAAGATGGAAAAGACAATTCTATGCCTGATACAATTATGTCTTTTCCCCTTGACAACTGCTGAGCATAAACACACATTAAGAAGGATAAATTATTAAGGAAAACCTATAGTAAATCAGCTTTCAATGAAATAAGCAAACATTTTATAGTGAGTACTATTGTATTTATGTATATTTTTTAAAAAAAGTAGATGGTGATGGATGCTTTCCATGTAGTAAATTTTTGAAGTCTCAAAACTCCCAATATTGATCAAGATTAATTTTATAATAAAATTATTAAGTATTTTATAATAAAATTATTAATTTTAGTCTCATTTATTGTATAGGTATTATTCTTACATTGTTCAAATTAAAAAATAATGTAAAAAATATTTTATAATATATAATATTAAAAAACCCTCTGTATATGCAATTTACGTACTGATGTTAATATTTTCAGAATCATTTGGGTGATAATAAACATTTAAGAAAACATTAATAGGTCAGGAATTTTTTTTCTTTTTTTTTTTTTTTAGTTATAGATGGACATAATACCTTTATTGTATTTATTTATGTGTGGTACTAAGGACTGAACCCAGGGACTCACACATGCTATGCAGGTGCTCTACCACCGAACCACAAACCAGCTCGAAGTTTAGCAATAAATACAATGATTATAAGAAAACTAGCATTTAATGATTATTTAGGGTCAGAGATAAGTGACCTTGTATATAATTTTATAATTAATTTTATATATAATTTTCTTACATGAATATTTTGTATGTTGATGTGTCAACATTCCTAATGTAAAAGGAAAGATTGTCTAATTGTTAGGACTCTTGATTGCCTGACCTAAACCACTAGACTTGATATCTTAGAACTTGCCAGTCAGATAATATTATGGTTCACATGTTGTGGCCCCCAAAAACTCACATGTGAGACAACACAAGAAGATTTGGAAGAGAAACGATTGGATTATAACCTTAAGCAAATCAGTGTATCTATCCATGATGGGATTAACAGAGTGGTGACTGGAGGCAGGTGGAGTGTGGTGGAAGGGAGTGGTTAATTGTGAGAATGGTTTTGGGGTTTATATGTTGCATCTGGAGAGTGGAGTTCTCTCTTTCTACTTACTTATCACCCTGTGAGCTGATTCCCCCCACCACACTCTTCTGCCATGAGCCCCTGGAATAGAGCTCGCCTTCTATGGACTAAGACTTCTGAAACCATGAGTCCCTAAATAAAAGTTTTCTCCTCTACAATTGTGCTGATCTGGGCCTTGAGTCACAGCAAGAAAAAGCTGATTGAAACAGATAAATTAACTTTTCTGGAATTCAATTTTCTCAGATTTGAAATAGATAATACCTCCAAGGGTTCTTGTGAGCATTAAATTAGTTAAACTTAATTCAATTAGAAGAGACCAAGCAAATAATACTTAACAAAAGTAATTCTAATTTTTGATTATTTTTGCTATAATAAACAATATATACTCCATGTTTTAATAAAATCAATGTTTTAGTACATGCTTAAGTTTCAATTTATATAAATGAGAATGGAATATTTAGAATAGAAATTTGGAATATTTATTGGCTTTTGATTCATGCTTCCCAATTTCTTCTCCAAGTTTCTGCTCTAGTAATTTCCATTCAGTGTATTAGAAAACAAACTGGAATGCTTTCTTGTTTGATTTGCTAGCCTCTTTGTAACTTAAAGATTAAAAACCAATAGTTTAAAAATATACTATTGAATTTTTAATCCAATAATATATTTGTGCAATTCTGGAGTATTGCTTTTATATTCCAATATAAAAGGAGTGTTTATTGCAATTTTAAAAATTGTGTATTTTAGCTTATAATTATGTGTGTTTGTATGGAATATGTAAAGAAAAGTTTTGTTTTTCAATCATCACATTTGTTAACATTTCCATTGTGATTTCTTAATTTTATATTTGGAAATTAGGCCACCTTTCAATTTAATATAGACCATTGAAAAAAGTAATATATTTGTGCATAATTACTTATGTATTGCTGTTCCCCATTGTTATATTCTTTTCAGTGTTCAACATCAACATATAGTTAAAACTAAACTTCAAAATCATATAATACCACATATAAAACAATGAAAAGTGAAACCTGTATGCATTGTAACTAAAATCAGAACCTATAAAATATTCTCATACAAGAGGAAAAAAAACAGTCTATTTCTGAAAAAAAATTTTTTTTTTTTGAGTTTCTTTGTGCCAAAACATACCCTGGTCTATTCTGATGGATCTAATGACGTGAAGTGTTTTTTTTTTTTTTTTTTTTTTTTTTTTTTTGTGGGTTTTTTTTTTGTTTGTTTGTTTGTTTGTTTGTATTTGTTTTGGGTTTTTGGTACTGGGGATTGAACCCAGGGGTACTTTCTTTATCACTGAACTACACCCCCAGCCCTTTTTATTTTTTATTTTGAAACAGGATCTTGCCAAATTGCTTGGGGCCTCCCTAAGTTGCTGAAGCTGCCCTGGAACATGCAATCTTCCTGTCTCGGCTTCCTCCCAAGTCATTGGCATTAAAGGAGTGCACCACCACACCTGGCAATATAGATGTTCATTTATGGATTGACCATTACCTTGTGTAGATAAAATTCTTCAGATTACTTTTTCAGTACAAAGAAAGTAAGCTAAGATGAGTGAATGAAGTATGATTTATAGGACTATTTTAAGTTGATGAAAAAATGCAAGAGATATGCTGTGTATTCTATAATTTATCTAAGATTTTAATTGTAACCATAAAAAACCATGAAATTAAAACATTCTTTTCTCTTGAAGCATATAACTCAGTTGTGCCTGAACTACAGGCAATGGGAGGTTTCTCTCTACTTATGCAGTGCAATGATTTATAGGACATATTGAAAGGTGAATATATCAGATGGTTCAGTCCAATGCACAGTCATTCTTTACCAAGTCCTAGGCTTTAAGGGCAATTCTACACAATTTAGTTGTTCACTTCAACTGTTTGTTAGTGGAGTTTCTGTTTGTTTTTCTGTTATTTTATTGCATTTTTTCTTACAATAGAAAATGAAACCCATTTAGTTCAGTTAACTAAAATACTTGCTTAATATAAAGTTAAAGCAGTTTCTAAACAAAATTTAAGTTTTTTTTTAATCATAAGGTTAGTTGTAGTAGGTAGGCTAGAAATCATTGGATCAACTTGTGCCAGCCTTATTAAACAATACTGAGTAAATTTATCTTCCCTGTATATTAAAATTCTCTACAAAATTAAAAACAAGAAAAAACAAAGCAACAAAATAACTATTCTGGTTTCTTGGTAGTGTTTATAAATGAGAAACCATGTCAAACCCCATTCATGACGTTTGCTGCTCCAAAAAGGTGCAAATATTGGATAATTTAAAATGGTAGAAAGAAGAGTCTCCAATGTATTTTCATATCTCCCAAAGAACAGATATTTGGCACTAACAACAATTCTTTGGCTTCTTCAAATGCATCAAGAGGCTGTTAAATACTCCATTTACCAAAGAGCAGAAGAGTTCCAGAAGGCTCCTGCAGGGGAACTTTCTACTGAACTATTGAGCAAGGAGACCCCATCAATGGGCAGACCAAGACAAAAACAAATAAATAGACAGGAGGAGAAATAAAAGTATACACAGCAAGTACTAGAATAAGATGAAAAAAAATGAATCATGATATAGACAAAGCGATTGCTTAGTTGTGTGGCAAGTGCAGGTACTGAATGCTGCTAATGTTCTCTATACACTTTAGACACCACGACAGATTCAGAGGAGAGAAGCTAGTCTCTGTCATCATGATTTTGCAATATGAATTCTCATGAAAGAGAAAATTTTAAATGAATTGAAGTATTCTTTAATAAGACACCATCTGAGAATTATTCATAAGTGCCTTAGTTTGATTTGGCGTAAAAATATGCCTTTTCTCCTAGTTTTTAATAACAGTTTGCTTTTAATCTAGTAATTAAAGTGTTTAATATCTCTGACTATACATTGCAAGGCACAACAATTAAAGATCTAGTTCTTAGAAGATTAGAAACATTGATCAAACTGTGGAGAGAGCCATACATACACACACACACACACACACACACACACACACATACATGTGTGTGTGTGTGTTGTTGATGCTAAAAACTACCTTTGTGAAGATTCATCAAATTTCTACCCCTAGAAATTATTGTCATCTGAGAAATGGCTAAAGAGTATGCTAGACTTTTTAACATACAAGTCCTATTTATATCAGTATGCAAGAAGCATGCTTTGTACAAGAATCATGTACTTATTAAACACTCTGCTCACACTTGCATCATATATCTTGTGAAGCTTTCATGCTTGGATTATCTACCTAGGAATCTGCAGTCCTATCATTCTAAAATTTCTTAGCCTTGGATGTTTAATAGACAAATTTCTTGGGACAGATGTTCAAACTCACAGGAATAATGGCTCTTTTCCTAGAGGTTCCACTAAATAGATCTCTTTTAAACTGTGCACAGACAATTTGGTAATTGAAATGCACATCTCAGACTGACAACCAAGAGATTCCTCTGTGAGTCTTCCCATTCTCTATTCTTCATTTTTCTCTTCCATCTTCATCAGTCTTAGCTGGCATAGTATTTATGCTCTCAGTGGGATTCTTCTTATCATACATGTTAAAATTTGAGTTTTCCAAGAGTTTCAAAATTAATCCAACCCTCTTTGTGACAAAACTTTCAAACTTCTGATTGTGTAAACAAATTGAAAAGCATGGCTATCACACATTCAATGAACATCAGCATGGGTTCCTTGGGTTTTCCTTAGGCCCTTTCAGGATCATCAAGGTCTTTAATTTAAACAATATTGTATCACTCCAATTTCAACCTCTGTTATTTGAGTCATAAGCACTCACTTGCTCACTTTGCTACATGCTTTTACCAATTCAGTCTTTCTTCTCTTACTACCCACAATGAACCAATTCAAAATAATGAAAATTCATTAATTATATTAAAATTTATTATTTTGTTTTATTGAATTCTTTGTATTTAATGAGTCTTAATTAATATTAATTACATTAAATTGGATAATATTTATTAATATATCAGAATATAAATAAAATAAAACTGAATCTTATCTATAGTGCCAACACCTCTAAGTTTATAGATTGAGACATTCAATATAATAAAGGTATTAAATTATGGAATAATGGACTTTTACAATAGGAAATTGTCATAAAGGAAGCAATGGCAAGTATTTAATTCTCTCATTTTAAGAGTTTATATCCAACTGCTTTCAGGGCATGTAAATGTCACCATTAGGCTTCAAATTGCCATATGGATCTTTTATTAAGTATCACACAGAAATTAAATTTATTTAAAATGCGTTTAGGTCATGGGCAATAGCAGAATTTAGTAGTATTGAGGATCTTTTTGAGCGTTGCCTGCTTCATTATTCTCAAATTATAAAATAAAAAAATAGAACTACAAAATTATAACATCAAAGATTCAATTAAATTTTTAAAATATTAAGACTTCAAAATGGTGCAAGTCAAGAAATAGCCAATAATTATCCTGATAAGAAAAAATAACCTGTGCTATCTTTTCCTTGAATATTCATTCTATCTACATTTGGTACAAAAGTAATTCAATCAAAATTTCCAGAATTTGATAATATAGTCAAGAATATTGACACAGGTAAGTATATACATATATATGTTTATCAAAATTAGGCTGAGAATATTGTTTTTATTTACAAAATAGGAAAAAATGCTATCATATATTCAACATGGAGCTGATAGGTGGTGATTTTTTCTTTGACTAGAATATTATTTCTAACTTATAATTAATGTAAAAATTTACAAGAAAGCCTACATATACAATGATGATTCAGTTTCTTTACATTGGAATATGACATTGTTGAACATAACAGGTAATCTGTCAATTACTTGTCTGTGAAGTATGGATTGCTTAAGGGAATGCAGTCGTTACTAATACAGGATAAAATTTCTGTCCAAAATTCCATGAGGCAGAAAATGTAATTTCACTCAGTCAGTGAATTATGATAACAGAAAAGGCGGGGAAATAATGAGAGAACAGATCAGTCATCGGGAAGATGCAATTGAACAGGATATGTTAAAAGGCAAACTTAACTCCTTTGCCTTCCAGTATGCGCTCCCAATCAAATTGTTTCAGAATTGCAATTTACCTTCGCTCCAAGGGACTTCTGAAGTAGTTTTTTGTGTTTTTTTTTTTACACTCCATTATGATATGATAAAATTAAGATTATAACAAATGTTAACAGGATTTTTGTCAGATGACTTCAAGGCAGATGGAAGGCTCTATGGCCCTGTTTTACTGATAAGAAAATCAGAAAACAAGTAGTTTACATACTTTGGGGAAGGCCACACAGTTAAAAAACTGACAGCTAGAACTAGAGCACTTGTTCTATGTTCTTTAGCAAGTTTCCTTAAATATAAATTTTATAAAATTAGCCAACAATTACAGAGTGATTACTAACTTAATGACAATCTACAAAGCACACCAGGTCCCCTGAGCCATTTTTATCTCACAAAAAATGTGCATCTGAGAAAAGGGAGGACCAGTGGCCACTGGTTATAATGTGTTCCTGAGAGCACGTGGTAAGTAACCTGGTGGTAATTACTGGGCAATGGGGGAAGCAAACTCAACAACAGGCTCAAAACATTCCTAAAAGAGCATAATTCCAAGATGATTGCATCCTGATATAATGCAAATAGTCCAATTCCAAGGGTAAACAATACAATAAATCAGTGAAATAAAGTCTAAATTCTGAAAAAAACACCTTATTTTTTCATTCATATTATGTGTTTGGCTTGTAGTTACTCTCCCGCCTCCACCCTTTCCTAAAATCTTCCCCAGCTTTTGTCTTCTCTAGTCATTAGTCTTCTACTACTGCAATAGATGGGATCATAAGTATCAACCTAGTCATTCACTCCAAAAAGGAATCTACTTGAAGATTAAAATCAAAATTTGGAAATAATAACTAAGTATTACTTAACTCACAATTTAATTGACATATTTATTGAATATTAATTGAAAATTATGCAAAGGACTAGTAGTAAATAAAGTGCAAAATACTACGTATAATAAGTCATTGAACATGGGCAGTTTTTAGCTGTCCCTTTTTAATTTTTTTTTAGTTTTGTGATTATTCTGTAATTCTGTAATTCTCTTATTGCATGTTTCTCTATCTTCCCTTCATAAACATTTACTCACTGCTTCATTACGGTTTCCTACCAAGGACAGTGTACTATCCAGACACATATTATCCCCTGTGACTCGATTCATTGCTGTGAGGAGGGATTATAAATTCTTCAATATTTTATCCAGATGGTTATTTTGTGAAAATATTCATCCAAAGACAGAAGTTCCTTTAGGGAATAAAATTTCTACATACAGCTGAGGATAGCTGTGAGGCTTTGTTTGCTTGCTTTTATAGTGACACTAGACATTAAATTTGAATCAATATCTTTGGAGAAAAGCATTAAAAAATAAAGACAAAAGTAACTTTAAAGTAGAAACAAATTCATGGTTCAGAGAAAGGCATTAATATGTAAAAATATAAGTAAAATTATTTGTATAAACAAAGATACAGTTTCACCTCCTGCCTCAGGGGAGAAGTTTCTAATTGCAAATCATAATGAAAATCTTCAAAAATATAATTTTGTTAAAAATCAATAAATTATTCCTTGGTTTGACTAAATTTTTTTTTCCAAAATGAATTATATTAGATATGACAATTTAAATAAATTAATAAAATGTGATTATAACAATAGAGCTATAATTTAAAATGTTATCTTAAAAATAGCAAGCAAATATATTTTATGTATTAAAGGATATATTTGATATAATTTAGAAAGAAGAAAAAATTTTATATCTAGTATTCATGAGAATAAGGAAATAAGATAATTATAGAAATTATTGCATATGAATGAAAAGGAAAAACAAAATATCTCTATATTATCTTTCAATGAGCATAGGACAACAAAATTTTATGTATTTGTTTTGGGATATCAATTTTTTGTTGTTGTTTTTGTTTTATTTTAAATTATCAATCTGGCTAAAACTTCTCAGAGATATACAGCAAGTCTGCACCTCTGCTGCTAAATCCTCCCCTTGTAATCACCCTATGCTTCCACAAAACCTGCTTGGTTACATGGACCATTTGGTTTGGCAGATTCAAAGGTGCTACATAAAGAAAGGGATGCAAATTGGTATGAGATGTCTGTTGAGAAAAATCCTAGAGTGAATCCTCAGGAGTTTGGAGCAAGGTCAACATTATGATTACTGTGCATGTGTAATTCAAAGAGTTCTGAGGGCTAGACTTTTGTCAACTCTAAGACTGTATAGCACATATACGTATCACAGGCTAATTAAAAACTTCTGTACTAAAACTAGATGTTCAGGTTATACACAGAACATGACCATAACAACAACAACAACAACAAAAATAAAAGTATGATTTTCAAAGACAAGTACAAAATAGTTGTCAGCAGTATCATGTCATGTCATGGATGCGGTTTTTGGGGGGTTACTGTAACTAAATTTTGCTTTTGAATAAATGGTTGAATTTTGTAGCCATATCTAAAAACAGATAAGCAGCTAATAATGCACAATCTAAAGCTAGTTCAATAAGTCCTAGAAAGCACAGGAAAGGAGCTTTCTGTTGGGGTTTGAAGAAGAAACTGCTTTCACATGATTCCCATGGTTTTCTCTGTAGACAGAACCAAAGCCAGAGAGGAGACTATGGATTTGAAGAACAGGATGGGGGATTATTACATTCTCCTGCCATCGTTTGCTCCCACTTCTTTAGAGCTGAATGCAACAATCACTGGATTAGCTTTGTTCCAGAAATTCTTTGCTCCATGCTTTAGCTGAGCTCCTTTGGGTGGGACTGGAGAGAAAGACTGACTGCCACAAACTACTAAGAGTTCTCGAATATCTGACAGCAAAACCAATTGACAGGAATGAAAACTCCAATTGTTGGTGTGAATCAGAGAGTTTAATCAGGAAGAAGCAACTGAAAGGCATCAGAATTTCATGCTTTGGGGAATAGAGATGGGGATCTGTCTAGAACCCATTACACAGCAAATAAACTTAAGCGAAATTGTTTTAGCATTTTTTTTATATAACTGGGGGCTTTTCCAATTTGCTTCACAACCCCTCTCACCAATAACTGATACAAAAATATTTCTAGATATATTACAAGAAGAAAAGTCATATCTTATGGTTTCTGTATCATACATGGATTTTATAATTGTTAACTACAAATTAATTTAGAAAAACAATACCCTTTTCTAGCACATTAGCTTTACGTTATTACTAAGACATTGTAAAATTATGAATTATCACAAGCAGGATCTAAAATAAATTCAACTGATAATCATAGGTTTGAATTAATTGGAAAAGTAAACAAAAACATAACATAGACTAAGGGTAGGTATTATGTGATTTTATATATATATATATATATATATATATATATGCATATACATATTTACAAAATTTATAAGCAATTTTATAAGGCATTGGCTCACTTGGTTATAGAGGCTGTTATAGGAGGGGTCAATTGAAATAATTCATCCTCGCCTTTGAAGCAATATCTCTGCATGCCTCACATTACTGAATACCTCATAATTTCACTAAAGTTGAAGGCCTCTGATTTTTTGTCAAATTTTTTCCTACTTTTGACAGATAATTATCTTACCAGTAAGTGTAAAATAATTGTTACTTCTTACACTCCAGGTCCAATCAATGTAATATTATTAATAAAATGGGAAAATATAATATCTATGCCAGGAAAAGAATAATCAAAGCCCCTACAAACTAAAATATAAGAGAGACCTACAGAATTGATATGTTGCTTAAGCAGAAAAGTGAAGATGTATTTCTGGCTGTTCAGAAAAAAGCAACTACTTCTGGTGTGCCTTATAAAGAGGTATGGAGAAGATGTCATTTGCCACATCAATAGCTGGATATGAGGTGCCAGGGGATGTGTTATTTGCTAAAATAATAAAACCTCATCTGTTACAGAGCTACAACTGGAATCACCCAGATCTGTCTATGTTCTTTGTATGCCAAATAGGCAAATAAAGGAATGCATAATGGGAATCATATAATCACCATACTATTATGCAATCGTCAACACTTTTGTCTTTCAAACCTTTGATGATGGCACTGAAGTCCTCCTATAATGTGGTAGTGCAATTAGTTTACCATTTTACCATCATGAGACATACATATCTCAAGAAAATAAGGAATTTGTATGAGTAAGGTTGATCTAGGCTTTCTCTCATTGAACACATGTCCTCTATTCAAGAGCTTTGTAATGTTTTGAACAACCAATAAAAAAAGAAAAAAAAAATTTAAAGACATGTAACTTGAAATGTAACACTTCGTTTTCTGTTTGTAATTATATGCATATTTGAAATAAAATAATTTAGTGTTATGTTTTACATCAGATTAACAAATAAAAATAAAAAGAAGCTAATGTAAATATGATATTCATTCAATATTACTTCCACTAATTGTTTTCTCTTTGAAGTCCTTTTTGTTTACTCTAACAAGTACAACCGGTTTAATATAAGCTTAATCATCCACAGGTTTTAGAGAATTTCAAAATTATGTTTCCTTTTCTGCTGAATTTTATAAAAGAGGCCAATGGAAACAAAGTAAAAAGAGGACTACTAAGAAAAGAAAGAAAATCTTCTCTGATGTCTTATCATTTTGGCATTCAGAAATCCTTGGGGGAAACTTGACTTTTGAATCCAACGTAATAGAAAAGCCCTCATGAACTCTGTCATGAGAATAACTACTGCAGAATTTGACACAAGTGTAGACAAGTGGGATCATTGCAGCCCCAAATCCTGTAGGAATAAGCTAATTTTTTTTCTTGACATAAGAAATCTAAGTTTGGCGATCATCAATTAGGCAGTGGGAGAATGCTCCTGAATTGGTAAGTAGGCTTGGAGTATAATTCTCCCCAGTGTGGAGTGAATGGAAAACTATCTCCATGCAGGGCGAACAATTTGACTACCAAAATCACTTGATTTGCTGAAATAATCATTTGTGTGATGTGAGAATGAGTTGGTAAAACTATACATATCTATTTTTAATATTCAAATGTTGTGATGTTGTATCTGGAAAATGTATTATAAAAGAAGAAACAATGGCAGCACTTGCTTGAGACATTTTTAATTAATGTTAAAGGGACTAATAATCCTTGAAGAACATATAGATTGAATAATTATTCTAAGTATAAATAAATTAAATATTGGAAAAAACGAATGGTCTATAATGCAAATAGACTGTTTCTAAACTGTCAGTTCCTCTAGTACTCAAAATAGCAGAAAACAATATCATGCTGTGATTTATACTTGACCAAATTAATTGCTCACCTGTAATACATAAGAGCTACTTAACTTTTCACACTGTAGGAATTTAGAAAGCAAATATCTAAAATCAAAGTCATACAGTTTTTACTAATTAAAACAACTGAGATTTTACTCTATATGTAAACTAAATTAATCTGCTCCAGATGCATGGATGCTGGCAGAAGACTCCCCAGTCAAAGGGGAAAAAAAATTACCCACAGCAATAGCAGTAGCCAGAAAATCAGTAGTTTCTTAAATGGCACCAATTTTCAAACTTAGATTTCCAGGTGACATCTTCTCAAACATCAGCTGAGGAGCAGTAGAGGTATCAATGCTCAGAGAACATGAGGATTTTATCCTGAATAGCAAGTTGTTGGCTCTTTGCTTCCAAGGGAGATGCTTGTGTATTTCAAGGCTGCTCACTTTATAGACATACTGGAGAAGATAGTCCAGAAAAAACTGTCAGTCCACCTCTGCTCACAAGGCATGCAGGAATGTGAGAGGCCCAGGGAGAATAAACCACCAACAACACTTGCATTGAATTCACTAGTGTACTCTTTGTGTGAAATAAATATCAAAAGCTGACTTTTTCCTTTTATGAGTACATATAAAATATGTGTTTTCTTTCTGTTTCTATGGGTTATATCAGTGTTCTCAAACCTTTTACATTATTGTCCTTTTATCAAGGTGACTTTTAAGAAAGTTTTCTTCTTAATCTAAGAATTTTAGTACCATAGATATTATGTATATTTATGTAACATATATATGTACACACACTCATATATATTATATATATATATATATATATATATATATATATATATATATATATACACACACACACACACACACACACAGGTGTGTGTCTATTTTGTACATAAAGAAACATTTTTGCAACTCAAGTTTTGTCTTCTTGTAGGTGAATCACCCCCTTGAGAATGTTGCACTAATAAAAGTTACTGTTCTTCTTGTGTTGATGTGATACAAATTAAACAATGATATTATAGCAAAATTTTTTGGAATTCTATATAAATCATGATCTTTTTCCAAGTAGTTTTTACTTATTTGTGAGAAATTTCACTGATTTTTTTTGGGGGGTTGTGAATTTTTAATTTTGATAAATCAGGTGTATATTTTTTCTTTTTAAAAAATTTGTTCTAATTAGTTATATATGACACTACAGTGCATTTTGACACATCTTACATAATGGAATATGACTTTTTAATGATTCTTGATAATGTGTTCAGGATCAGTTAAAGAGTATCATGGTTACTATCATTGTTTATCAGATAGAGAAACTAAGGTACTGAAATTGCACATATTTTCCAATTTGACAACTCATATAAATAGGATGAAGAAGCTAAACTTTAACCTGGGGAGGCTGATTCAGAGACCATGGTCTCTAAATTATGTAACTGGATTCATAATTGGAGGTTTTCATTATGTACATCTTGAACTCATATTTTGGCCAAGAAACAATTTACTTTCTACATAATTTTCACTTTCATGAAAATAATTTCAGTGTACTTGAAATGACAGATTCCACCAAGTATAAAGCAAAAAGAAAACAGAAAAAGGAAAAGAAAAACAAGAATTAATATTCATTACCTTTAATACCAATTTGTTTTTCAAATTATTTAACACATGTGTTTTACCAGGGTCTTCCTTTGTTTAATAAGAAATCTCTTCATAAAATTTTCTTTAGTTCCCTTTCTTCAACTAGTTTATCTTTCTAAAAAGTAGTTTATATCTTTAATGACATTATTCTTTCAACAGTATTTGCTTTATTCTTTTCTTAACACAAAAATACTATCAGACTAAATTTATACACAAATGATACCATGACAAATATCTTGTATAAACTTTCATTGTTTTAAGCTAGATTTAATGTGTTATAATTTTATGCAACTCTGATATCCTTTCAGTATCTTTTGTTTAGAATGATTAATATACAGGAACACATTTAAATAGCCAGGGGGAACATTTAGAGCTTGGCAGAAATCCTTCCACCCATAACTACCTCCACACTAAAGTCAACCAAAGCCTGCAGGAGACCTGAGCTAGGAGAACAGCCCACAGAAGCTTCTCTCTGTCACCTCAGGAGGACCTACAGGTTGTTCATCTGCCTCTGATAATGGCTGTTTACCCTTTCCTTCCTGCTTGATTCTGATAAGTTATTTTTTAGAAGAAATAAGAGAAAAGGCAAAAGGCAACAGTTTAAACAAAGAATCAGCATAGGAAAAGATGAAAAAGCCATGGAGAAAAATTTGACAGGAACTACTGTTAAAAAGTGTCTGAGCTGTCAGGGCTGACAGTGTCGAGAATCCCCACAGCGTGCTGAGGCCTCAGGAATGTCCAATAAAGTGGTGTTGAGAGTGTCGGAGTTGTTGGGCATTTCCCCACAGCAGCACGCTAGTTAAGGCACCTTTAGAAAATGTGCAATGACTTTATTTACATTTCCAGAGGTGTCATATACACCAAATAGTTAATACATATGTACTGGGAAAGAATACCAATTGGATAAATATTAATATGCTCACCACACATCTGAAGACAGAGAGCATTATCAATATGTTTGAAACCCCTGAAAACGACCAAGTCCCTATGAAGTAATAGAATAGGATGATTACAGAAGAAGAACTATGCCATTGGTGGATATATCTCTATGTGTTTCTACTACTTGTTTAAACATCTCAAGGTCACAGATTTAGAATTAAAGTAAACTAGTATAAATAAAATTTTTAAATGTATGATAAAATCTTTGATGGATTGATGATAATATTTCTATAAACCGCAGGATAGAAACTGTCAGACAGCATGAAGTTATGGTGTTGTTAGAGCATACTTTGCATTTAAAATCTAAAACTTGGTAAAGTAAAAGGGATACAAAGGTTGTATCCTAAAGTTTGGCATATACATTTATTTTTTCCTAAGACAAGACACATTGTTTCTGGATCAAAGGAATAGTTATTATAATGAAGTAGGTTCCCCAGGTTCCATTTCCTGTTTCAGGGTGATGTGTGAAAGCTAGCTGTCACCCTAAATGTATAAGTGATTCTTGAATTACGAATGGGAACTCCAAAATTAGGGATCTGGATTCTAGTCACAAAGATTTGCTCATGTTTTCCTCTAGACATTCTCTAGTTTGGGGTTTTCAAGTTTGGTCTATGATACATATTGAGTTACTTTTGTATATGTATGAGAAATGGATCAAAGGTTGGGAACTTTTCTGAAAAGTTTAAACTGTGGTTTGACAGAAATCATACTGTTTCTAAGTGCCACACTCTTTCTGCCATGATGTTCTGCCTCACCTTCAGCCCCAAAGACTGGAGCTCGCCTTCTAGGGACTAAGACCTTGAGATCTCAAATTTCACTCCTCTACAATTGTTCTGATCGGGTTTTTAGTCACAGCTGTGAAAAAACTGACTACAACAATATTGGGTGGCCCTGATCATTCAGAAAGCAGAAGCCAAGTGATGGGGAGAGCTGGATACAGGCTTGCACAGCTCAAATAGCAGGTATCATTTCGTACTCTGGAATCAGAAAGAAAATCTAATGAACACATATTAAGGTAGCAAAGCCTCTCATTTGTTACCAAAGGCATACCCCATCAGAAAGATGCCATAGAGAAAGCAGAACCCTGGTAAACCCCCAGTTTGAAATCCAGCTCTCAGAGCCCTTCCCGCCTTGGAGCATTCAGAGGCTTGGTTACTACAGAAGTGTTTCATGGACAAATATGAAAATTCATGTGTTCTGATCACCGTCAATGATGCTTCCAGTACTAAAAGTTAAGAAAACCCAGTTTAATGTGATGGTGGAGGCAGCTAATTCATCTGGGAAGTAATTGGCCTTATCATTTTAAAAGACTATTTTGTGGTTTGCCCAGATTAAATGATGTCAGGATAGGAGTACGTGGTGTAGAGTGGGAACAGCACATGATAGAAGGGAAGTAAATGTTGTGTATGTAAACAGGGACACTGTGTGAGGATGATTAGAAGAGATAAAATCCAGGGAGAATTGGGGAGAGAAATTTCTTCAGTAGTCTTGTGCAACATGCTGCGTCCACTGAAAAGCTGCCCACCTAGAAGTATCAATCACTACGTGCTCCATCCTTCAGGTCTGAAGTACATTCTTACTCCTTAGTGAGTGAGAATGTTGTCTTAGTCACTTGGGGATGCAAGGCAGAAATTCCATAGACTGGGTAGCTTTAACAACAAAAGGTTGTTCTCATGGTTGTAGAGACAGGAAGCTCAAGATCAAAGAGTATGCCAACTCACTTTGCAGTAGGATGCTACTCCTGCCTTGCTCTAACCTCACATGTCAGAGAAACAGGACAGAAGCAAAGTCTATTTTTAGGAGGGCACTGATCCCATCATGAGAGCTCTACCCTAAGGACCTATTTTCCATTGCTTTTGGGGACAGTGGTATTAGGGATTCAATGTATGCATCTGCGAGGGGGTACAAATATTCAGTCCATAACTAATGAGTTTTAGTTTGTACAGGTGTTATGTTTTGCATATGGTATCCCTCGAAACTCACATGTGAGATGATGCAGGAAAGTTTGGAGGAGAAATGATTGGCTTATAGCCTTGACCTAATCAGTGAATTGATCTCTTAGGGGATAAACTGAGTGGTAACTAAAGAAAAGTAGGATGTGGCTGGAGAAGGTGGGCATTTGGGGCCTGGCTTTGGGGAATATATTTTGTATCTGGACAGTGGAGACTCTCTCTCTTTCTGCTTGTGATCACCATGTGAACTGCTTCCCTCTGCCACACTCTTCTGCCATGATGTTCTGCCTCACCTTCAGCCCCAAAGATTGGAGCTCGCCTTCTACGAACGAAGACCGTGAGATCTCAAATTTTACTCTTCTACAATTGTTTGGATGGGGTTTTTATTCACAGCTATGAAAATGCTGACTAAAACAAGAGGTTAACCTGTCTGTCTTTTCAGGCAGCTTTGAGTAAAAGAAAGTTTTTCTATACATATACAAGTTTAACACAGTTTTCATATAAATATACAAGTTCAACACACACTGATTGAGACACATCCTTCATTTTCGATGCCACCATGTACATGTGTTACTTCTTCCTCTAAATTATTGTCTTAATAATGAAATTTCTACACTTCTAAGTGACACAGATTTCATAAGGAGTGATATATATTAATTCATTTTATGGGTGACATATATTCAACAGGCACTCCTAAAACTGGCGTGTTACACTATCTTTAATAAAGAGACCAAATAAAATACAAATACATTATGTATATAACTATGTCAGATGTAGATAAATTCTATGAAGAGAAAGAAAACAGGGAACAAGATGAGTATATTAGTCGGCTTTATGTTACTATGTCAAAATATCTGAGATAATCAAATTAAAAGAGGAAAAGGTTTATTTTGGTTTTGGTTTCAAAGTTTTCAGTTCATCTTCACTTGACCCTGTTGCTTTGAGCCTGTTATGGAGCAATACATCATAGTGGGATCACATTCCACAGGACGCCCATTCACTTTATGGAGGCTGGGAAACACATTAAGTGGGGAAGAGGCCAGGATCCCACTCACCTCTTCAAGGGGACATCCCATTTGTCTAAACTTACTGTCACTAGCCTTACCTCCTAAGGTCCTACCACTTCCGGATAGCACCACACACTGGGGACCAGGACTTCAACACATGAGCCTTTAGGAGACAACATTCAAAATCCACATTGTAACAAATAGTAGAGAGAGAAGATGGGAAGCCAGAGCAGGCAGGATGGTCCTTGAAAATGGTGCAAAAGAAAGTTCTTTCTGGGTGACATTTGAGCATTCTTCTTCATCCTAATGAAATTAATTGATCATCCAGTGGCTTCTCTGGCGAGCAATCCAGACAGAAGAGTGTAATTCAGAGAGCCCTTTGTGGGAGCTCAGTCTTTGCAGGTACCACGCCAGGGCAGGATGTCTACACTGGAGAGAGAGAAAAAGTGGGAGAGGAGCCAGAGCGGTCCATGCTTGTGAATGTTGTAGGACTTCAGCTTTTATTCTAAGTGACATTTGCTCTTGGAATGTTTGCACAAAGCAATGGCAGGAATTACCCACAGAAGGTGAAATTGTTCTTCTCATCAGATTATATCTAGGACAACAAAACAATGTGCCACCTACATCACCCATGTAACCCCAGAGAAAATATGACATTTCTGTAAAAGAACCATTAGGGTTTCACCACGTAAGGTTTTCCATTGTTATTTGTGTTTACTTTTTTTAAAAGTTGGTTCTAATTAGTCATACATGACAGTAGAATGCATTTTGACACCTTGTACACAGATGGAGCAGGACTTCTCCTTCCTCTGGCTGTGCATGGTGCAGAGTCACACCAGTGGTGTAATCATACATGTATATAGGGTAATAATGTCCACCTCATTCCATGGTCCTTTCCATCCCCACACCCCTCCCCTTGTGTTTACTTTTACTTCACGATTTAATTCATAATTCACATGCTGATATTTCTAATTACTTATGTATAATACAATAGCTGTATCAAATTTTAGTACTCTCATTTCAATATGCAGATAGTAGGTGTACATTTTACCTTCACAGTTGTGTTGATATTCTAGGAATACATGTAATAATACCTTAATTCTAAAAGTACTTATATTTTCCTTTGTTTGGATTCCTAACAATGTGTTACTTATGTAATGAAGTAAAAAATAAAAGAAAAGAGGATCTTGTTCCTTATCAACAAATATTCACATGGCCCTCACATTTTTTCTGCTGTCTGGGCATAGAATCCTGTGCTGACATAAACCATGCGTTAAAAAAAAAAAAAAAAATCAGGAAATCGGCATACAGAAGTCTCCAACTAAGTTGAATGGTGAGTAATTCGGACCTTGTTTAAAGAAAGCAATCAAAAAGAATAATCGGGCATTTTGTGCATTTTGCATAGAAATTATCTTTGAAGTTCTCATTCATTTTCATAGTTGTTTATAAGATTTATTTGGAGTAAATAAACTTTTCTATCAAAACAAATCCCCAGGCCAAAATAAGACTGGGTGTTTGCTTGTCAGGAAGACAACCATTCCTATGAGAAAAGCTGCTGAATTTTCAATGTGCTTGATTGTACTATTTTCAGATCACACATTGACAAGCATTTTGCCCTGAAGATGGTGTGGTCAAGACTGCTTAAAATTCATAGATATTTTTCTCCTTACCAAGATGAAGAGCTCAGCACTGAGCATTTTATGTAGGTTAAACACCTACCCAAACGTTCCTGGCACCCTTCTTCCAATGAAACCTGAGCAACTTTGACAGCTATTTGTCTCCTTACTAGAATCTCATTACAACACACCATGGTACACCATTTAGTTTAGCATTTCCAGATTGTTCTCTTGCATGTGAATCTTGGCTTCCCCTGTAAACTTAGGGAATGGGACACATTGATTTGAAGTTAATCTTTTTATATCTCCCTGGAAATATGTACAACATTTAAAAACACTGATCCCTCATATTGATCTTTAAATACTCAGTTTGCACTATTATAAAGTTTAAACCTTTCATGGGCATGATGCTTTCTTCCAAACCTTCTAAGTAGATTCCTATTTTATACCTTGTTATTGAAAATGCTGTGTAAGAAGTATTGTGTGGCTAGTTTTGCAGATAGTAATCAAAATAGACACTTTTCATTTCTAATTGAAAAATTTAAGTTTCAATGTGGCTACAACACAGAGGTTTTGAAGATTACTAAAGATTGTGGCTAAAATTGTGATTATACTCTGAAAATATAATTTATAGACCACATATACTCAAGTTTATATTATTAAGTATATAAATATGCATCTCCCCAAAAATATGTAATGAAATAGTACAAAAAATGTCTTCCTATAATGGTCAAGACAGAGGCAGGAAAAAAAATTTAAATGTGAGAATACAAAGCCAATATGGTCTAGAAAAGAGAATAAAGCTAAAATAGTTATGTTTTCTCTAAAGGATTTGTACATCTAGGGTGAAAGTAGCATTTTAAATTACTATCTTCAATCTAAAGTTTGTAACTGATTATGCCTTGCAGGAAATCTCCAAATTTTCCAAATTTTTGGATCATCAAGTAAATTGATAACTGCTATTTTGAAATTAAAGAAAGTTATTACATTAATTTTATATTTGTGTGCAATAAATTATTATGAACTTAGTGACTTGAACAACCCTCATTTGTTAACTCACATGTTAATGAAATAAGTCAGACACAGAAAGACGAACACTGCATAATCCCACTCATAACAGGAATCTAATTGTCAATATCATGGATATTAAGAAGAGTATTTACCAAAGGTTCTATAGCATGGGAGGCAGAAGGAAGGGGAACATGAATCCATGGGAGCGATGCTATTGTTTAATAGGAGGAATAAGTTCTGTTGACTATGGCACAGCAGACTGACAAAAATATGTTGCATACTTCAAAATTGTTAGAAGAGAGGGATTTTAATGTACTTATCCCCAAGAGATGATAAAAATTAAAAGTGATGTACATATTAATGAATCTGCACTGACCACTAACAATGTACATATAAATAACAATGTCATATTGTTCCTCTTAAATATTGATTATGATGATGATGATGATGATGATGATGATGATGATGATGATGTGTGGGTAACAATATAAAATTTAAAGAAAAAAATAAAACTGAAATAAAAAATGTAAGTTTGGTTCACCAAAGTTCTGTGCTTTAGTTCTCAAAAGGCAGTAATAAAGATGCTTATAAATTTGGACTCATTGGAGGTTCCAGGGAAGAATTTGCTTCAAAGGACATTTAAATAATTGACATAATTCATTTTCTGATAGTTATAGGACGAACCTGCTTCCTTGCTGGCTGTCAGCTGAGTACTGCAATTAGCTGCCTGTATTTCTTAACCCAGGACCACTCTTTCTGTACAAGTGACAGCTGTTCAAATCCATCTCGTATTTGGAATCTCTCAGATGTCTCCCTGTTCAATGAGCCTGAGAAAACCAGAACGTTTAACCTTGCTTCTAGAGAGTTCTAAAGATCGGACTATGTCCAATGAGATATTTCTGCTAACTAAAAGCTTAACTGATTAGTAACCTTAATTACATTTAAAAATTTCTCACACAAGAAAAATCTCTTTTGCCACTCAAGGTAAAATAAAGTCCTGATTGTTATATTAATCATGTTTCAGTTCTGAGATAATATGGGAAACTTTGGAGAAGGCTGCTGTTTTAGAACTGTACCTACCATAGCAGTGACATTCATTAGGCAATATTCATACATGCACATTACAAATGATCCCACTCTTATATATAATATGTTTAACAATAAAATATAATAAACAAAGCAAAAGAAAAATTTAAAAAAGAATTTCACCTACACAATTTTCTAAGATATTTTATGGGCCAACTATCTGCTGAATTTTTAGAATATTCAGCCTCTAGTTGTTCTTCCCCCCCACCTGGTCCAACTTGGATCTCACTCATTCTAGAGATGACCTACTATTTGTTGCTATTCCTTTCTAATCCCATGTTTTTCTTGGTCAATGTCATTCACTATTTAGAACATTGTCTCTTTATTTTAATATTGCATTTCTGAGTTTATAGCCTCCAAACTGTCAAGTGCTCAATGAAAACTTACATTTCTTAAGTTTAACAGTTTTCATATCAAGTACTACCGTGTGATATGTCCTACACAGAACTGGCTACCTGTAAGTTTTGAAATTATGGGAATGGATGTGACCTATTTATATGGTTTCCTGGAGCTCTATCTACTGAAGTATCAGTTATTTTCATTTTTTTTACTTATGTTTTCTGCTCCTTTGCCTCTTTCTTCAGCTGGAACAACAAGAACTCTCTCATTACAACTGCATGATGACATACAGTTTGCTTCTGATTTAAGATTCAAAGAAAAATAGATTCCTTTCTCTACCAATCTCCCATAAGCTTCCATGTGTAGTTACCCTTCACAGAAAATGGAAAAATGAAAAAAAAAATAAAAAGAACCTGTCAATTGAAGAGACATTCAACTTACTACCTGCACATCTCTGCATCTTCTTGCATTCTCCACTTGTGTTAGCTCTTGTAATTCCAGGTGCTGTTCTCGCCTACAAGTATAAAATTATGGTCTAAAATGGACATTTCCTATTATTGCTTCAGGGGTTGCAAAAGGGAGCAGAAAAAAAGGATCTGTGCATAATATCAGGTAGGATAAGGATATGGAGAAGACAGATGGAATAGGAAGAAGAAAAGAAAACAGTATCAAGTTGGGGTAAGAAGAGTTGCTTTTCCAAATTCAGTGTTTAAGAAGATGCTGCCTTGGTGATTTTCTTTCATCACTTGAAGGTGAGGAGAAAAAGAGCAGCCAGGATTTGTGGGGAAGAGGTTGCCAGCCATCACGCAGCAAGACCTCAGCTCTGAAGTGGAAGCCTGTCCGAAGTACTTGAGGAACAGCCTGGAGATGTGTGTGGCTCCAAGGGCTGCCAAGAGAGAAGAATAGAGTCACAGAAGCCTGGGTGATTCAGGGCCCAGAGTGCCATGGTAATGAACAGCTTTGAATTACAGGTGATGTAGGAAGTCATTGGAGGATTTTGATCAGAAGGCAGCATACATGATTCTCCTTTTAAAAGATTACTCAAGGTGCTTTGTTGAAAACACATTGTAAGAGGCAAAAAGCAGAATCAGGGAAACCAGTTGGACACTGCTGTCATTATCCAGGCTCCGTGCTGGTCTTTATGGCTATCATGCTTCTGTTATAAAATCTGTTGGAACTATAATCCTGGCTTGGTTGAAACTTTCCACTCTCCTAAGAGAGATAACAGAAGACATATATGCCTTGCAGTTTTTAATACCTCAGTTATTAAAATTCTGATTTTCTAGGATCAAATGTGAGAAATGACAGAATGAGGAGTTTTAAAGAACTTCATTTTACTTAAACCAAAAGACATATAAGGAGTTTATCCTCATTAAGTTTGATAAAGCAGTCGTTCTCCAGTGTTTATGAAGATAAGAATGATTTGTATGATTGAGCTTGATTAGAATCTCAACATTTCTGTTCTATTTTGTGAATATGAATGGGCACTGTCTACATGTCCCACCCCAGTAACTTAGTGACAATCACCAGTTCTTGGTACATGACCACTGAAGTAGCACCTACTTGGTCTTCCTTTCATTTACCATTCTTCTAAAGAACAGAGAATAGGATTCTGAATTTTAAACTATCACTTTATTTAGATCTTTAAAAGCCTGACTTATTCCTCAGAAAATAAAACCCGAACCACATAGGATTACATATATAATCATTAATCATCTGATAACTATTTTTTCCATTGGTAATTCCAAAATCTTTTGTACATTTCACTGTGACAATTATAAAAAAATTATTTCATGTTATTATTTTCACTGAACTACATGTTCAGGACTGAAGTATCTTAAGCATGTTACTTAATATACTATAGAAGCATTATTTTCATGTGTATCTATCATTTCATAAAGATATTCTAATGCTGAAAATGTATAGTTACTTATTTATATTACATTTCTTTTAAATCAATTTTTATATTTTAAGAGATAAGGAAATAGTTACTATAAACTGAATACTAAGTGTATCAATAAAATAGACAGTCTCTTTCAAATATTCTAGATAGACATAAATGGACACTGGAAACTGAATCTAATACTGTTAAGTATAAAATGAACAATATGAATTTGACCCCTTTTAGACTGGATTTAGCAAGGTAGGATACTGAGATAACAAATTTCCATCATATGGATTGGCTTCCTCTATGAGGAAGTTTCATGCAGAGATTTGGAAGACAGCTTTGAAACTATGCTGTGTTGTACTTTCTCATGCATTGAAAACCACTGTGGGATTTATTTCTTCAGAGACATTGCTCATGTCTACATGAAGCAGACATAGCTTAGCTTACTCCATTACAGAGTCTTGAAATAAATCGTTGTGACCCACATACCTTGCACTCTATTCTCTTTTATAAATGTGTATAATTTGTCAAGGGAATTTGTGACATGCTGCAGAAGGCCAAATAGTATGATACACCTAGGTGATCAAGTCTGAAGATTCATGCAGGAAAAACAAAGCAAAAAGCAAAAAAGAAAATAACAAACTATGATACACATATAATGAGAAAGGGAAACAGGATGTCTGAGGTGACTATGGCGTGGAGCAGAAAGCTGCATGGGTCACCTTTAATGGCTGACCACATGTTTCACTGTATTTATCACAAATGACACTCTTCTGATTACCTTGGGAGTAGAAATGGAGATCCAGGATTAGAATTTTGAAAACCTAAGCCTTCATTATAGGCTACCATTTTGTTTTGTACATGAAAAATATTTTTCCTCAAACCTATACTTAAAATGCTAGTTTTGAAAGAAAGGTATGAATGAAATGTTTAATCATGTAGATCTCATATTTTTTCTGTTAAGTGTATAATTGTGCATTTTCACTGTCTGCAGGCATCTTTTCCAGTATCTGAAATGGATCTTTTCCTTTTTAACCTTATCAGTTAAATTTCATTATACATATTTTTCATGTTGCCATGTGCATAGCTAGATATATCAGAAAGAATGGAATGGAATGGCGTAGGATAGAATAGACCTGAACAGAAATTACAAATCACTACAATATGTTCTCCTGCAATTCTTGTTGTGCTCCAACAGGGCTCACCACCTTATGTACATTCCAGGTGGCAGGATGAAGGAAGGATGAAATGTGAAAGGCATTATTCCTCTTCAGTAAAGATCTGCAAAGTCCAGCAACTGGGTCTCATGTCGGGGAGATAGTTTTATGGCAAGGAAGTATGAGAAATAAAGAGTTTACAATATGAGACCAGCTAAGCCTCAGGGTTTCACTGTGAAGGAGGAAGATGAAAGGGAGAATGAATAGATATTTGGGGATATCTGGCAGGTTTTGTAAAGACTATTTGCAAAGATTGATGAGACTAGTATGTCAAATAACATAAATTGTAGTAAAGTTTCAAATATTTAACTGTAGGAATTTAAGTGGAGAATGATCAAGAATAATTAACTTAGTCCTTTTAATAATTAATAGCCTCCATTAATTTCCTTCTCACCTTTAATAATATCTATTAGAAAGATACTGAAATTGCTTGATATTTCATTAGTGTCCCTTGATATTTCATTCATGTTTTTGCTTCTTATTTCTCTTAGTCTTATACTTTAAGGAAATCCTTAAGTTATTTCTTTCAATGATTGATTTAATCTTTAGTTTGTGTCTATTCTGTTATTCAAACCATTTATTAAAGAGGATTAAAAGTAGGCATTACATGGTTAGACTACTAAATTTTATAGAACTCTGTTTTGCATATTTATTCTAATGAACATATGCTCTTCATTTTCCCCCAATACTGATCATATTTATTATAGAATTTTTATTCTTTTCTGTTATTTAGCTAATATAACTAAGTGATTTTTAAGGATTCATTTTGTTGCCTTCATTGTTATCCAACTGTGGTTTTTCCTCAAATAATTTCTTGCTAGATTTTTAAAGGGTCTGGTTTGATCAAACTTGGAAATTAGAGAGTTTGATTTTGAAGTTCAAGCAAGAATCCCTGGGGGCTGGAGATGTGGCTCAGCGGTAGCGCGCTCGCCTGGCATGCGTGCGGCCAGGGTTCGATCCTCAGCACCACATACCAACAAAGATGTTGTGTCCGCCGAGAACTAAAAAATAAATATTAAAAATTCTCTCTCTCTCTCTCTCTCTCTCTCTCTCTCTCTCTCTCTCTCTCTCTGTCTCTCCTCTCTCACTCTCTTTTTAAAAAAAAAAAAAAAAAAGAATCCCTGATTTTATGGAAGTCAGTTCAGAATCTGATTGCAGACACATTGCCTCCAGGGATTTACAAGTGCTAGAGTGTCTATGAAAGAAGTCAAGTCTTGGAACAGGACCAAAGTATAAAACTTTTGGCTATATCAGAAATATTCAGTGTCAGCACCCTCCATGATTATAGAACTCCCATGTTAAAAGCTCGACCTATCACATACCTCAGTCTGGTGACTCATGTTGAATTCTGCTACTCACAAATATGGAGACTTGTTCAGCAATTTTGTCACTTTATCATTAATTTCCTGGAATAAAACCTTCCACCTTCCATAGTCTTGAGTTCCTTATTTTGGAGTAAAGTTTCTAAACTTAGAAGTGTGGCCATTTGGTGACAGACCCTTTTTTGTTGTAAAAGAGTGTCATGGAAATTGTGGTGTGTTAGGAGCATTCCTGGCTTTAACTCAGGTGCCAGTAGCTCCACATCCATATCCAACTGATATACCCACAGATATTTAGATACCACAGTTGTCATTTAGGTGACGATGCTTGAGCATCACATAGGAAACATTTTTGTTCATTTTGGTGTCATTTTGCTCTCAGGAAATCCAGGCATATTTACTGTTCAGAAAGACTACTTTCTGCTGCAGTCTGGCTGGGCAAAATAACCAGGGGGTGACAAGTAACTTGTGAAGGTTGAAACAGCGGGAGCCACTTTATTGCAGGTCAGCAGAGGTATTTATACTTAACTGAATACACAGCTTGACTCAATTTAGCATCATCCAGTTACAGCAATCCGTCATTAAGGAATCCTCATCATCTTAATAATTATACACAGTTTAACTTAATTGACATAATCTAGACACAGCAGTCAGTCATTAAGGAACTCCATCATCTTAATGGCTCAGTGGCATTGCTTCACAAACCACTCCTCCTGGCAAACTGCCAGGCGCCATCTTGACTTGGTTGTGGCCCTCAACAACTTTCAATTACCTGTTTGTTTCACTGAAGTACAGTAATGTCAGCCTTTTATAATATTGACTGCTTCACCCTATTTGATTTCTTTTTTGCTTGGAATCTGGATTACAGTGCACAGTTCTCTCCTGGGTTTCCTTCTGTGTTATTTCTTCTTGTGGGCTCTGTTCCAACATCCCATGGCCTTCCTCCAATCACCAGTGTGAATTCTGACGCTTCCTTTCTGCTGTGAGAGTATTCTGTGTCTACAACATGTATGTTCCAGGGTGAAAACTCATTGATGGAAATGTGTGGAGTGCCTTGAGTCTTACAATTAGCAACAGTTACTTTTCCATGGGTGTGAGTTATTGATTGATACATTATCACAATGGTTTTAAAGTATGATGCATGAAATTTGCTCAATATAACTGCTAATAAGCACTGCATAATTGCTGAAAAGTGTGGTATGAAGTTGAAGATTGTCTTGTGTCTTCCTTAGATTGAAAGTAAATATCTTAGTTTCTTATATCTTGATAGGAATTTTAAAAAATTTTATAATTTCATAAATATTAAACTTTCCCAGATTTATCTTTGGTTAGGTCACTTACTATATGTATAATATGCTAATTTAAAACAGTAGTTGTTCTTTTGCTTGGAATGTTATATGTTTACATTTGCCAGAAAGGGCTTAATATTTTAACTACATAAGCAAAAAATGTGCAAGATTTAACAATACAATAGTAGTTGATAAAATTTTCAATGCATCAGTTTAATAAGCCTCTTAAATATAAGGCAACAAAATAACAATAGTACTAACAATGTAGTAAATGTTCTTCTAGTCAACAATAATTAATTATGAGAACTTCATGGAATATGAGACATTCATATATGAGTCAAACCTGTCTTCTATTTTAATAAACACTTTACAATAAATAAACAAACTCAGTTATTGAAAATAATTTTATCTTAAGTGTACAACCAGAGATGTGAAAAATAGTGCTCTATATGTTTAATATGAATTGTAATGCATTCTGCTGTCATATATAACAAATTAAAAATTTTAAAAATTTACATTAAAACAAAGTGGACGGATTAGAAAAATGTATCATTGCTTGCATGCTAAGCAAAAAAGGTTTAATTCAACCATTTAATTTTGGCAGTCTCAAGCAAACTCAATAGTGTCAGTTTAACTAAAGTTTGACAAAATGTAAGCTATTTTCCAGGAAGACAAAATCATGTCATATATAGGAAATGATTCTAATACATATGGTATTAAGTTGTGGTGATGTATTTTGTAATCATAAAGGCATGTTAATCTGAATGAAATGAACAATATTTGATATGTTAGGGAGCCTGAATCTAGCATTCAATATTTGAATATTTTTACATGGGATAATGCTTAGTTAGTAAAAGAAACATGAGGAAGAGAGTTGAGCCACATGAGCCACCTGGATTCACACTGCTGAGTGTCATTCAGCTTGGAAGCTAAGATGGCTGTGAGCTCAGCAAGTGCATACACCAGGATGAGATCCAGTAACCTCCTTGGGATATAGTTAATAGTGTACACACTTTATGCAGCTAGTCAAAGTTGGTTTGTTGTTACAGATGGCTGTAAGTTTGATCCCAAAGTAAAAGTATTAATACAATAATTGCAGTAAAATTTCATTTAAAACTCCTTTGATAGATTATTTTAATCTGGTAGAGATGCAGAACAAAACATGGATAAGGTAGATGAAACGGATATTTGCAACAATGTCAAAAATTTTAATCATTACATTGTGTTATAGCAGAAGCTAGTAAAAAAGGACATATACTAAAAATCACATTAAAATATTTTCTTAGTAATTCATACTTCTGTATGTCTATCACCAATTTTCAGGAATCTATGTAGGCAAAGAATAAGGATTAAGTTATCAAAATCAGCTTAAAAAGTTTAGAGTAACTTTTGCTGAGTTTTGTTTCATTCATCATTATACGATGAAGTTTGTATTAACGTTAGTAATGTCAAACTCTTTTGCAGACAGATGAGAGAGCAGTATGCATTTAATGATATTTTGGGCCTATTGATGATTTTATCACAACTTTTTACTTATATGGGGAGATCAGTATTTTTAATCTGCTGTCAGACAAATGTTCCACTGCTAATTTGTATGTCTTAGACAAAAAGATTCAAAACAGCAGAATTTAGTAAATAATAGCTTTCTCTATTCTAATGTTTATAAGGAAATACAAGTTTCAAGTGAGGTTCTCAAAGTTTGTATCTGAGGCAAAATAAATGATCTGTTGTTGACACAGATATGAAGTGGTAGTTTTGGTTACACATTTTACAATCCATTGTCATTTTAATGATATAAGAAATAATAGGAAAACTTTAAATATAAGAGTACTTTAAAGATGAGATTGTTACAACACATCAAGAAAAATTGGAAACATGGTTACTATTATTAAAATGATAAATCAATGCAGATTTATTTACAAGAGTATATTTTACAGAAAACATAGTTTTGTGATTATATTGTCACTTGTCTTTGTTGATTAAACAGTAGTGCTAGAATTTCAGAAGTTTATTTTTTTTAAGTTTTTTATTGTTAAAAATCAGGTTATTACATTTTAAAACTTTTTTGAAATTAATTTTTACTCTAGTCTGTTATATATGACAGAAGAATGCATTATGATTCATATTATATAGAGCATGATTTTTCATATATCTGGTTGTACACAAAGTAGAGTCATGCCATTTGTGTCTTCATATATCTACTTAAGGTAATGATGTTCATCTCATTCCACCATCCTTTTTACCCCGATGCTCCTCCCTACTTCTCCCATCCCTTTGCCCTATCGAGAGTTCAACTATTGTCCCATGCCCATCCCCACAACATCCCTATGATGAATTAGGATCCTTATATCAGATAAAACATCCAGCGTTTGTTCTTTGGGATTGGCTAACTTCACTTTGCATTGTAATCTCTAACATGATTCATTTACCAACAAATGCCATTATTTTATTCTCTCTTTTTGCTGAGCAATATTCCATTTCGAATAAAGACCACATTTTCTTTATCCTTTCAACTACTGAAGGGCATCTAGGTTGGTTCCATAGTTCACCTATTGTGAATTGTGCTGCTATAAATATCGATGTGCCTGTGTCCCTGTAGTATGCTGTTTTTAAATCCTTGGGTATAGACCAAAGAGTGGGGTAACTGGGTCAAATGGTGGTTCCATTCCAAGTTTTCCAAGGAATCTCCATACTGCTTTCCATAATAGCTGCACCAACTTGCAGTCCCACGAGCAATATATGAATGTGCTTTTCTCCTCACATCCTCTCCAACACTTATGATTTTTTTTCTTAATAGCTGTCATTATGACTGGAGTGAGATGAAATCTTAGAGTAGTTTTATTTCTATGAGGAATGCCATTGGAATTTTGATCAGAATTGCATTAAATCTGGATAGTGCTTTTGGTAGTATGATCATTTTGATAATATTAATTCTGCCTATCCAAGAGCAAGGTAGATCTTTCCATCTTCTAAGGTCTTCTTTGATTTCTTTCTTTAAGGTTCTGTTGTTTTTATTGTATAGATAATTCCCTCTTTCATTAAGTTGATTCCCAAGTACCTTATTTTTTTTTTTGAGATTATTGTATATGGGGTAGTTTTCTCATTTCTTTCTCAGAAGATTTGTTAAAGAAATGCCTTTAATGTATGGGTGTTGATTTTATATCCTGATACTTTGCTGAATTCATTTACTAGTTCTAGAAGTTTTCTGATGGAACTTTTGGGGTCTTCTAGATATAGCAAATAGTGCCCATTTGAGTTCTTCTTTTCCTATCTCTATCCCTTTAATTTCTTTTGTCTGTTGCTCTTGCCAGTGTTTCAAGAACTATGTTGAATAGAAGTGGTGAAACAGGGTATCCCTGTTTTGTTCCAGTTTTTAAAGTGACTGCCTTTAATTTTTCTCCATTTAGAATGATCTTATCATGAGGCTTAGAATAGATAGCCTTTACAATATTGAGTTATGTTCCTGTTATCCCAAGTTTTTCTATTTTTGAACATATAAAGGTGTTGTGTTTTGTCAAATGCTTTTTCTGTATCTATTAGATGATCATGGGATTCTTTGAGTCTTCTGGAAGTTTTGTGGTGAAATCCTTTGGGTCTTCTGGGTGTAGATTCGTATTATTTGTAATAGTGCTGATTTGAGTTTTTCTTTTCCTATCCATATTCATTTAATTTCTTTCATCTCTCTAATTGCTCTGGCCAGTGTGTCAAGAACTATGTTGAATAGAAGTGATGAAAGAGGGTATCTATTTCTTGCTCCAGTTTTTAGAGGGAGTACTTTTAATTTTTCTCCATTCAGAATGATGTTGGCCTAGAGCTTAGTATATATAGCTTTTATGATGTTGAGATATGTTCCTGTTACCTCTAGTTTTTCTAGCATTTTGAACATGAATTAGTGTATTTTGTCAAATGCTTCTTCTGCAATTATTGATATATCATATGATTCTTCTCTTTACAACTATTGATGTGATGAATTACATTTATTGATTTCCATATGTTGAACCCTAGGAAATCCCTGGGATGAACTCCACTTGATAGTGGTGCAGTATCTTTTTGTATTGATTTGCCAGAATTTTATTAAGAATTTTTGCATCTATGGTCATTAGAGATAGTGGTCTGAAGTTTTCTTTTTTTTATGTGTCTTTGCCTGGTTTTGGAATCAGGGTGATATTGGCCTCATAGAATGAGTTTGGAAGTGTTCCCTCGTTTTCTGTTATACAGAATAATTTGAAGTGTATTGGTATTAGTTCTTCCTTATGGGTCTTGTGGAATTTAGCTGTTTATCCATCTGGTCCTGGGTTTTCTTGGTTGGTAAGCTTCCAATGGCATCTTCTATTTTATTTCTTGAAATTAATTTGTTTAAATTGTGTATATCATCCTGATTCAATTTGGGCAAATTATATGACTCTAGAAGTTTATCAATGCCTTTGATATTTTCTAATTTATTGGATACAAGTTTTCAAAATAATTTTTAATTATTTTCTCTATTTCTGTAGTCTCTGTTATGATATTTCCTTCTTCATCACGTATATTATTAATTTTGAGTTTTCTTTCTCTATCTTTGTTAGAATAACTAAGGTTTTTCAATTTTATTCATTTATTCAAAGAACAAATTTTTTGTTTTGTCAATATTTTTCAATTGTTTCTCTTGTTTCAGTTTTGTTGATTTCAGCTCTTATTTTAATGATTTCCTGTCTTCCACTGCTTTTGGTGTTGATTTGTTCTTTTTTTCCCTAGGGCTTTGGGATTAATGTTAGATAATTTATTTGTTGACATTTTTTTTGAAGGAATGAATTCCACTCAATGAACTTTCCTCTTGACTTAATAGTGTTCCAGAGATTGCAATATGTTGTATGGGTGCTCTCATTTACTACCTAGAATTGTTTAATTACCTCCTTGATGTCTTTTGCAAACTGTTGTTCATTCAGTAGCATAGTATTTAGTCTCCAAGAGTTGGAGTAGCTTTAAAAAAAAACTATCATTGATTTCTAATTTAATTCCAGTTTGATCTGATAGGATGCAGTGTAGTATCTCTACATTTTTGTATTTGCTAGAGTTGCTATGTAGCATAATATACAGTACATTTTAGAGAAGGATCCATGTGCTGCTGAGAAGAGAGTGTATTCACTTGTTGAAGAATGATATATTCTATCTATGTCAGTTAAGTCTAAGTTATTGATTGCATTATTGAGTTATATTGTGTGTTTGTTAGCTTTTGTTTGGAAGACCTAGGCAGTGGTGATAGAAGTATATTCAAGTCACACAGAAATATTGTGTTATTGTCTATTTGACTCTTAAACTTGAGAAGAGTTTGTTTGATCAACATAGATGCTCCATTGTTTGAGGCATATATACTTATAATTGTTCTGTATTGTTGGTGTATGTTTCCCTTGAGAAGTATGAAAAATTCTTCTTTATCCCTTTTGATTAACTTTAGATTGAAGTCTACATCATTTGATATGAGAAAGGAAACCCCTGCTTGCTTCCGCAGTCCAAGTGAGTGGTATGATTTTCCCCAACCTTTCACCTTCAGTCTGTGGATGTCCTTTTCTATGAGATGAGACTCTTGGAGGCAGCATATTATTAGGTCTTTTTCTTTAATTCAATCTGATAATCTGTGACTTTTTATTGGTGAGTATAGGCCACTAACATTCAGGGTTATTATTGAGATATGATTTGTATTCACTGCCATTTTTCTTATTTAACTTGTTTTGGTTTCTCCTTTGATTAGTTTTTTCTTTTGTGTAATACCTCCCTCTGTTGATTTTCATTTTTTTTTCATTTCCTTTTCATGGAATATTTTGCCAAGGATGTTCTGTAATGCAGGTTTTTTAGTTGTAAAGTCTTTTAACTTTTGCTTATCATGGAGGATTGTTCTATTTCACCATCAAATCTAAAGCTTAATTTTGCTGGATCTGATTCTTGGTTGGCATTCATTTTCTTTCAGAGCTTGACATATGTTCTTTCAGGATCTTCTAGATTTCAGGCTCTGTGTTGAAAAATCTGCACATAACCTAATTGTTTTCCCTATATATGTAATCTGATTCCTTTTCCTCTTGCCTTTTAGATTCTCTCCTTTTTATGTATGCTGGACATTTTCATTATAATGTGCCTTGTTGTGAATCTGTTGTGATTTTGTATTTTTAGAATCCTATAACTTCTTGTATTTGGTTTTCCAATTCATTCTTCATGTTTGGAAATTTTTTTCTGAAACTGTTTCATTAAATAGATTGTTCATTCCTATGGTTTGAAATTCTATGTCTTCCTTTATTCTAATAACTTCTAAATTTGGTGTTTTTATGCTATCCCATATTTCTTGATTGTTGTGCTCATGGTTTCTTTCCATCTTCACTGTGTGGTCTACATTCTTTTCAAGATTATACATTTTGTCTTCATTTTCTGAAGTCCTGTCTTCCAAGTGGCCTAATCTTTTGATGATGCTTTCAATTTAACTTTTAATTTGGTTTATTGTTTCATTCATTTCAAGGATTTCTGGGTTTTTTTAGAGCCTGCATCTCCCTTTTGTTTCGTGTATTTGCTTATGTAGCTCTTCAGTGAAATGATCTTTTGCTGCCTATATTTGTGCTCTTATATCATCCCTTAATTCACAGGACATTTTAATTATGTACATCCTGAACTCCTTCTCTGTCATTTCTTCTGCTGTCCTGGCCATGAATTCTAATAATGTAGTATCTTGATTTGTTTGGGCACTTTCTTCCCTTGTCTTTTCATGTTTATCATGTGTCCCCTCTTCTAGCACTGTGGACCTGAGGCATTACTGTTTTTACCCTATAGGATTATAGACCCCTGAAGGTTTCTACTACTGTACCTCTCCTTTGAGGGAAAGGACAATGTTAACAGGATCCCAATATAAACAATATTCAACCTTAAAGCAAATAGTTAGCATTAAGATGTTTACAGTTTGGTGACAATATACAGAAATGTTGAATTCAATTATTATCTACAATATAATCAGTAGGTTTACAAAAGGGCTTACAGTTTGTGATAGTGGACATAGAACCAGTATGGTGAGGTATAGGATAATATGCTAAGGAGGTAGGAGTTGAGGAAACAAAGTCATTATGTCTTAGGAAGTGTGAAAAAGGAATCTAAAGAGGCAGGTTAGCAGCAGGAGAAGAGAGAAGAAGTAATTTTGGGTAGACACGTAAGTGGGAAGACAGTAGAGTATATAAAACACACATATATATTAAGAAAAATTAAAATGTTAAAATAGTACAAATAGGAGGAAAAAGAATATACAACACAACTAATGTACTATTCAGACCTCCAAGTCTTCAGTACTCTAATTTATGCAAAGTACTTGGTTTCACCTCTGTTGGGGATGTGAGGGAGGAAGAATAGGGAGGGAGAAGAAGAAAAAAAAATCTCAAAGAAAGAAACAAGGATTTTTTTGGCTGGAGATCAGTATCTTTCCTGCTTCCCTTCTCATCCAGTAAGTGTGGTTGTCTGTTGTGAGCTGGTATCTCCACCCTCAGGATGATGAATGTTACCAGAGTGAGAGGATTGGGTACATGGCACCTGGAAGTTGGATGTTTTGTCTGCTCATCACTGAAGGGAGACTGTACCTCAAGAATCTTTTGGGGGGCCTGCTCATGTGATGTGGCTACCAGGTCTTATCTCCTTCAACCTCAGAGTTCCTGGTCTCTATATTTGTCTCTAAAGTGTCTCTCACTTACCATCTCCCTTTCTACTTCCTAGTAAGGGACATTTCTTTCTGGAGGTCTTGTGATGCCCTGTAGTGGCTGAGCACCTGTCACAGAGAGCTATTTTGTATTGGGCAGTCACTGCGCCAGGTTAGCTGCTGCCAGGGAGAGAGGGCTGTTAGAAATTATAGGTACCTCTTCAGCCTGAGTTCCAAACTGGGAGTTACCCTCACTAACGATGGTGATGAAGGTGACCCAAGTGGAGGCAGCTGCTTTTA